>NW_019174564.1:874906-1049906 GCF_002260705.1 Seriola dumerili | reverse complement strand
AACATATTCTTACTTTAATTACAAAATAAAGGCAGTTTTCTTTCTCATATTCTCATCACGCAGCCTAAATAAGCACAAATATGCAGCCAGACTGCAGTCACATCATGTAGTTACTGAGAAAACCTCTCTGAATCGTCACTGAGCTCATGTATGCAGATAAGTACCTAAGTACAGCCAGGTAGACCTAAACCGAGCCGGACAGTAAATCAGGAAACACGTACCCTTCTGATGTGCCTTATTATCTGCATGCACTTTAATCAGAACACTGGGGAAGAGGTAAAGATGGATGGAAAAGACGACGGGAGCGAATATGATCTGATTATTTGGATAAAAAATGCGCAGGAGGTAAAAATGAAATACGCACGAACATCAAAACATCTATTCTGGCTGGATGCGGTGCTGCTCTCCAGCCAGCGCAACGCTCCCCCGGCCGGGATGTTGGCACACAGACGTGGCCGGTACCGATGGTATTATGATGCTCCTGCGCAATGCCAGATAGCGGTCCCTCAGTGTGGACAACCTTTGCTCTCGCCTGTGAAAATAACATGCGCTATCCCCCGACACAGCACATCAAAGGGTTTGTGGATTTCATGCGTCAGCGAAATACCTGACTTTGAGACATTTCAGTCATTTCGGCATGAAAAAGCTTCTCGCCACCGGAGCGCGTACAGTCCGCGGCTGGAGAGAGATCCGCCAGCTTGCAAGCACTCTCTCCGACTGAGCAGAGATCCTATGAGGGAAGCAATGGTCCTGAGCCTGTGCACACGTAACAACAACTACATCTTTAACTGAGGTAAAAAAAAAAAAAAAAAGGGAGATTCCGCACATTCTCTCCACTTGTCATATATCCCCGTGTTGTATGTCCCCCGCATCCTCAACAGTGTCCAGACGCGCACTACACCGGCATGCCACCGCACCAGCACCAGCACCAGTACCACCACCAGCAGCAGCAGCAGCAGCAGCAGCACAGGAGAAGAGAGCGTAGACTTAAGAGAAAATCACTGTCTCGGATAGCCAGTGTTGTCCATCGTTTCCAGGGGAAAAAAGAAAGTCCAGAGGGCTAGAAAGATGAAAGAAGTCGGATTTTTAGATGCGCTCACCTCTAATTCTCTCCACACCGAGTCCTGGTTACACCTGTCCCACGCCATCCAGCCACTGAATGACGGTCCGAAAAATTAAAAAAAAAAAAAGGAAAAAAAAAAAGAAAAAAAGAAAGAAATCAAGTAAAAAAGAAATCCACACACGCTTCCCACTCGCTCTCACACAGGCAACTGCTGCCCCTCGCCGAGAATGAACCGAGGGCACCTGTCTTACAACTGCTTTCCATCACATGACAAAGCTATTAAAAGTAGGCAGGGGAGTGACTCCGCGTCCACACTACTCGCCAGTGACGCGCAGTCAGCAGGCGGAGTCTGGCTGCGCACATAGTAAAATCCTCTCCGTGCACTGCAAAAAATGTCAATCTCCAAACCACATCATGATCTATCTATCTATCTATCTATCTATCTATCTATCTATCTATCTATCTATCTATCTATCTATATTTCCTGCAGGTTAAGACTCTTGTTTCTGGATTTTTTTTCAGGAACCAAGTGGACTAATTTTAAATTTTCTTTCATTTATCCGGCTAAAATATTTTTCTAGATCCATTTCTTAAACAATCTGGAGCTCATGATTTCAGCTTTGTTTCTGGTTCAGGCCACTTTTTGCAGCGTGGACGTCAAATGGTCGCAAATCTCCTGATTAAATTCGTTTAAAGTTGCTATTGTAGTTGTAATAATTAGACCATAAAATGTCAGGAATATATATGGAGCATTCAGGATCAGTGGTCTTTTTCTTTTTTGGGTGAGCTCCTTAATGATTTGTCACATAATTACTGCCCATCATCAGTCACCCTCCATGTCTTTGCAGCCTCGGAGTTTAGTGAATTGACGGCTGAAAATGGATTTATAAGGACGGGGTTACAGTGGATGTCAATCACATTTTAAAGTTCCAGTTGTGTAATTACAGGTTTTTATCGCAATTCATATCTAATTAAACTATCGTCCATTAATAAGTCAATTACCTTCAATTGTTTGCGTCACTCCTGGGTGAACTCCATGACTGTAACTTCAAATGCCAGTGTTTTGCGTGTAGAATATCAGAGAAGGTAATTCAGTCCTTTGGAAAGTATTTCTTTGTCCGTTCAGAGGCAATAAAAAGGACAGGTGGCAGTATCAACCATGTATACAGTGTCAACAGGACGTGTATAGGCAACACTGCCGTGGTAAAATAAAAACAAAAGCTTTGTGGACATTTCAAACAAAGTGCTTTTTGTGTTGTGTAGACTGACGGGCGTACTGCTGGAGCCTAAATGTGATTGTCTTCCTCTGAGAACAGAAACATCAGTCTGTATGTAAATCATTATGAGCTCCAGTCACATAGAGATCTTTTGTGCTCGTATTGAAAACTACCACATGTAAACAGTGTTTGCTGAGAGGATATCAACGGTGATTCTTCTGTTTAGACATTATTTAACTTCTGACAATACATTTCTGTAGGAAGAAACTCACTCCGCGGAATATGCTATCCTCAATCCAATGTTTAGTCTTGTAAGCCTATTAAGTTCACCTGAGCATGCGAAGGAGCAATTGTCTGTCTAAATTAGTGAAGCACATACAGTGAGTCTCATTAAACACAAAACTGCACAGTAACCGTTAAAAAAAAAAGGGTTCTGTGGCTGCGAATTGTAAATTGTACAGACTGTGTGTATCCATGCCAGCGTGCTGCCCTGTGTGTGCAGTAAGACATTATATGCGAGCGTTTTATGTATCCGGGGCCATTTGTACCACTAAAATCTATACATCTGCCTCTCCACGCGTGCCCAGAGACACTACCCAGAAGCCACAGCGAAACCCGATCAGAGCAGGTGGTGTGTGCAGTGACCTCACAGAGCCCAGATGGACCAGTACCACACAGACCGTAATATAGGGGCAACATGGGAGTGACATGGAGCTCGACGGTAGCTGGTTTTGTGACTGCAGCGGAGATAAAAAAAAATAAATTAAAAAAAACACGCTCGGGCAACAGGGATTTCAATCCTTCCGTGATGAAAAAGTATAGTTAAAATAACCTCCCGGTCTCTACATGGTGTTTATGTGTTCAACAGATGGAGGTAATTGCAGGTACAGTAGCTGCTGGTGCGACAGATTCCTCACAACTTGAGTAATAGCACCATAATGAACACAGACTTGCAAAAAAAAAAAAGAAAAAGAAAAAAAAAAAGAAAAAAGGAAGAACGAAAAATCTTGGCCAGAGATATATGCTGGTAAATGATATTTCTCCCTCTCCTGAAGCGGCATGTGAGTCACAGTCAAAAGCCTTATCTGATTGTACTCTTCATGCCAATTAAGACAACGGAAGCTAAATATAGATATAATGTTATGATTTCCTTTCTTGAATGGCCTTTGATTCTTCTTTTTCTGCAAACACATTCTTGCCAGAGGCTGGATATTTATGTATGCAGTGGTAGAGATTTGTAGATATAGGAATCATTTCAAAAGGAAAAAAAAAGGGGGGGGGGGGGGGTTCTACAGCCGTACTGAAGTACAGGTAATCTTTGAAATGCCACAGCTTTTGTTTCAGTTGCGGAGAACTGATAACGAGCAGGTAAGTATGGGGAGATTGTCACAGGCTGGTACAGAATGAGAAAGAGGTGATGTTTAGTAGCCCACATCAGAGGGGATATTTAGGCCAAAGTAGTGCCAGATCGGAGGGCGACATCGCTGCGTGTTTGATCATTCTGCTCCCTAGAATGGCCCCGGGTCTTGGTTTCACACTGCCCCTGCATCACTCGCTCTTATACATATCACGTCTCAAGGGGACTGAATCTATAGGATGGAGTGTGAAAACTCGCTCACACCTATTTGATGCATAGCATGTTGTCATTTGATGGACCCGACTTCTCCACAACCCCTCCAGGGCTTTGAAAGTTGCGAACTGCGGGGCTTAAACCTCGCAAACAAATATACTTCAGTGGGAACCGTTAAGCCAAAATAATTAAAAGTGACTGCTGGTTAATTGCTAAATGCTTCAGCACTCAAGAGCAATGCATGTGACGAGTTTTTCCCGCGAAGAACATGCCCAGTTCCACGTGCAGACACACTACTATCGGACTTCACTTGAATCGGGGTTGTGCTGCTGGCAGTTCTCAGAAAGCAAAGGGCCTTAATGATTAAACAATTTCTCCCAAGAGTTCGCTGACAAGTGGAGTTCTCAAAGACAAAATAGTAAAATGGGGCTAATCCACAGATAATTATCTTTGTGTGAATATTCAGCGTGGCCTCACTCATGGTACACAGTCTCCCATTTGCATTTCTGGTCTTAGACTGAATGTGATATTAACATTTCTGTGAAGAACTGGATTTTTATTGACCCTGTAGAGGAAATTATGGTTACATGTTTTAATCCAACAGTTTTTTTTTTTTTTTTTTTTTAACTGTCTTCTTTGACAGTCCATCCACACTTAAGTGGCTGTGTCTTGTTTTCCTTTTTCCATAAATTGTGTCACCGGCCCTCTGAGAGTGTGCTGCTGCACAGTGTCTGGGGTAGGGGATGGGGGTGGGGGTGGGGGGGTGATTCATATCACTTTGTTGCATGTCATTGCTCCCAACAGAATCTATCCTAGCATCTGGCCATTTTAATACATGGTGGCTGGATTCATAGGAATTAATTGAGGGCAGAGGTAAAACAGAGTGCTCCATCTATTCATGTATTGTTCAGGACGGTTAAACGACAGCGTATGCTTCATTCTCCCGCTTGTCATTTGATGTGCAGTCAGATCTTTGGTGCGTGGGTCATTTTTCCACTTGATAAGTCATATTGTTTTCTCCTTATTAGGGGACAAAGGAGGAAGTGGTCACGTTTCACAACAGTCAAATGCTCTACAATAACATAGGGATGTAATGCCATACAGAACTGGCTACAGGAAATGTAAATGGATACACAGAGCAAATACAAGGTTCTAAGGTGGTGTCAAATGATCACACAGGACTGCTTTAAAATAAACTTATATGACATGATAAAAACGAGTTCACACATTCAAAATATTTAACATTATATCCCATTTTCTTAAACTGTTTTTTTATTCTGTCTCTTACATTTCAGAGATCTCTCAGGTGGCCTCCACAGGCTCCCAATGCAGGCGTTATGGGCAACAAGACAAACAGTGTGACGCCACAAATTATGCCAACACTCGCCCTTTGACTTACAGTAAGCTAGTGCATTCTCCCCCTGTGAAGATTTTACATCGCCTCTCTTTGTAGTGCCCTTCAGAGAACCCGTCGCCTTTCTGCCCTGCGTGCAAGCGTGTAATCCTTTCCATCAATGAACTCCACTGTGTCATTTAGCCACTCTCAGGATGGCGGCTACTTTCCCCGCAGAGAGTCCGGCCCACATTATTAAGGCAAATGGCATGAAGAGGCTAGGGCCAGTTAGCCATGGCTGAGCCTTGGAATTGAAAATAGCATCAGTCCCATGCAGGGGCTGGTAAACACAAAAAGGAGCCTGGGGCGCAACACAGGACGGTTCCACCCGCCCCTTCCTTACTCTGGCTCTGTTTTGGAGGAGCTGGGGGGAAAGCGGCAGCCTTACCCCCCCCCCATCCCCCGCCACAGACGAATAATATCACGGTCACATGGCGGTGCGAGTTGGAGTCTCCCGTCGGAGCCCTGTGTTCTGGGGGTTGTTATTGGGCTTGTTTAAAATCACCAGCGAGTCATGCAAGATGCATGTGGAAGTGGTGGCAGAAAGTGGGTGTGCTGCGAGTGCAGGCCTGGTGTGTAATGCGTCTTGGTGGAGAACCGTGCTAAACTAGCGCTCTGGGCAAGGACTTGTGAGGCACTTTGTGTTTTGCTCGGGTATAGCACTCACAAGGAATATTAAAATTTATGGACCATGAGGGTTTGGGTTGCAAACACACTTACATAAACAAGAACTTGCGCACTCCCTGTGCTTAAAATGCTACAAAGCCAAACTTTGAAATTGCTGTAAAATTCCAACAGATGCCACATGCCCGGCAAAGCAGAGGAAATGAGATGCACTTGTGTGGAGGAGATAGTTAAATCTTTCGCTACTGAAAGGGCACAAGAAAATAGTACTTGTTGTCATGCTGAATATCGAGTGAGGCACTTTTTTGAAGTTCTATAAAAACTTTAAACTTAGTGAGTCAAAAGCCATGGCCTGTGAAAGCAATGATGTTTGCAGCAGTGTAATCTAAATTATATACAAGCATTACAGGAATTACCTCCTTTCTGACATGCTTTTGCTTACAAGATCATTTTGGGATTGTGAACTGCATGTTTAAGCATCTACAACAAAATTCATGTTTTGAAAAAAATGAACAGCAGCAGGAATCAAAATGAACTCTGGAATGTGAGAAATACATTAATGATATCTCATCGCTGGCTGCAGGCAAATTTAGGTGCATCTTTCTGCAAACTGCAAAAACCCCCTGTGAGTCATGAGGAGGGCTCACAGCACAACAGATGTTGCTTGATTTCTAAAATAATAGAGAGGCAGGGCTGAATACCTTGACAGCGCAGTCCTTATGTACTCTTAGCACTGGAAGAGCGCCAGGGAAGAATTAGGTCAGCTGAAGTGCATTGTGCCTTGTGGAACTCCACGTTAAAACAGCATCAGGGGATGGGAGGAGGAGGAGGCTGGAGGTAGGTGGAGGGGGTGTTGGTGACACATAGGTAGAAATTTCTGGAGCAGCACAACCAGTTTCTTTTTCTTTTCTTTTTTTTTTTTTTTCTTCTTTTACTCTTGTATCATGGAAACGCGAGCAGAAACGTTACACCCCTGAGTCCAGACTGCAGCCTAATTATTTTGAGCAATGAAAAGAGAAGGAAGAAAGGAATGAGAGAGAGAGAGAGAGAAAAAAAATGCATGTGAATTGCAATTCTTTCATACAGCCTGCATACGGGGTGTATAACCATAAGCCTGAAAAAATCCTTACGGCACAATAAAACTGATTGTATCATCACCTTTTTTTTCCCCTTACAGGGTGCATTTCTACTACTCTTCACATCACCTCCTAAAAGGAGCATGTACTGCTGGAGTACACAGTGATGGGGGAAAAAAAGAAAAAGAAAAAAGCGGAACAGGGATGAGAGGAAAGAGAAGGCACAGTCAATACCCATTTTTGCCAAGGCATCCTACTGAAAAAGAGCAAAGAGACAAAAGGAGCAGATGGATGGAGATGGCGCTAATGCTGAGAGAGAGTGTGACAGGGAGTAACAAAAGCAAGAGGGAGTGAGCCGCTGAGTGTGATAGAAAGAGTTGGACAAAGACGGGGCATGAATTAGAGGCAGATATGGAAGGAGGGAAGGAAGGTGGAAGCTAAGTACAAGAAGGAGTGATTGGGGGACAGGAAACGTGGACTTTAACAAAGGGTTAGAGCGAGGGGGAGGCCAGCATCCACCTCGCCATGCATCTCTCATCTGAAGATAAACCGGCCCCCTTCCGCTGGGGCTGACCCCCAGTCCCCACTGAACTCCCAGTGCCGGTTCTACCGCGTCCACTATCTCAGTGTTAATCTAATGGTTACCACGTCCCCCTCCCCCGCATACTACGGTCACGGTCTGAGATCCTCCTGCTTACGATGGGTATCTGGCTCACACATGCTACGTATTAATTTACAGGAAGGTCTAGATTTTCACACACAGATCCTTCCACTGCCAACACGACCTCATTGCCCCCTCATGACCGCCATGCTTTGGGAGTAAAATTGTGTTGCAAATACACTCCCTCCCTTGTTAGCAAGATTACACTGGAGGAAATAATGAGATGCAGATTTTGTAGATGACAGAAAGTAATTGGTTTTGATGTGTGTAAAATCATGATTTTAAGCGGACATGATATTCAAATGGCTTGGCAGCCATCCATCAACACAAAAGTGTATGTAAGCATGTTGCGGATTGTGCTGAGCAACAACGTCGGCTTTTCCTCTCGAGTAGGCAACCTCAGTGTTTTTTTTGGCAACTAAAGCCTTTTTGTTTTTTCCAGTCAGACGTTGTTACGCCTCGAGCCATTTCCACTGTCTGGAAATAGAATTCCGTCACTTATATTCATGTTATCTGATCATCAGCGGTTGAAATCAAGAGCAAAATTAACTGTCAGGCAGTCATTCACTCAGTCAACCCTTGCCCTGACTATCCCGTCCCTGCAGTCTTCTCTATGTCCCTCCCATAATCCCTTGTTGTGTGTTTTGTGGTGCTGTGTGTCCACCGGGACTGTCATCACCGCCACAATAAACAGGATTAATCAGTGCTGGCATTGGGCACTTTGGTCCAGATGACGCGTGTAATTAAGGAGTAATTGGCATGTCATCTGTACATGAGGAAATATGACATGCGCGAGCCAGATGTACTCATTGTGCCGCCCGGCAACAAGCAGCGCTTGAACAACTGTGTCCTCAAAGGCTTTTTTTTTTTTTTTTTTTTCCCAGCGATAACTTCTTTTGCACTGCTGACACTCTCGCTTCTTTAACATCTTTATTCACCCTGCAAACTCCCTCACATTCTAATTCACTTGCTTATTCATTTATTTACATGCTAACACACTTAAACACTAATTTGCTAACTTATTCATTTATTTACATGCTAACCCACTTACTGCCGCTTGCATTCAGCAACTTATTCATTTATCCACATCCAGGATGACACAGTTACTTTCTTGAGTATTCATTTATGCACGTAGGAAGTCACTTACATTCTCGCTGGCTTAATTAAGTGGCCTCTCTCTTTTCACTTCACACAAAAGGATGGGTTTATGCTGCTCAATATATACTGTAGCTGCTCACAATGGGAGATGGCCAAGATGCCCTTTCATGTTTAGGGTCATGCCGGCTGCAACAATAGGTCTGAACTGCCCTTATCTCTCCTTGTAAACGTGAAGCTGCGGGATAAGTCAGGGCCCTATTTCATGGCTCATGTGGGAGATGTTAGGATGAACATAACTGAGGGGAGAGTTTTCCTATTTGCCCTTGCACCTTATATTTCCTCAGTTGTTAGGGAAGACAGAAATAAAAAAAGAAATTCACAGCCAGGCTTAAAGGATGATACTCTATCTACACTCTTATGAAACGAAGTAAAGACACACACCTATTTATTATTATTTCACATCTGTATCTGCAGCCATTTGTCAGTATAAATGCAGTGTTGAATTAGAAACAACATTAGGCGTACCAAGCACCGCCTCTTCTCTATAAATTCAATTACCTCAGGATTATTAAAGGTGTGCCAAAGCAAATGAATATTATGGTTCATACATGGTCTCTGAGAGAATTTTAAAGACACCACACAAAGAAAGAAAGCCCAAGCATCACCGAGACAAAGTTTGGGCTGAAACTGGGCGTGGAGCTGGTTTCCAGGAGGGGTGAGCTTGGCAGGGAGCGGGGTCAGTGATGCACTTGGCTGGTAACCTCAGATAGCTGCTGGCTAATTTGCAGTATGCCCCCAATTGCAACAGAAAGCCGAGAGCCACGCTGAGGGGAGAGAGGGTGGCCATAACGGCAAAGCAAATGGCACATAGAGATATCCCAGTTGTTTTTCATCACATCAATTTCACGCCTGTGCCGCCAGTTTTTCAGAAATGTGACAAGATGGAGACAGGGAGGGGGAAAAAAAAAAAAAAAAGGAGAAATAGGGAAGAAGGGATAAAGGAGATACTGAGGAGGAAGAAAACAACGAGCTCGGAGATACATAAAGCTGGCAATGTTAATCTCAAGGCCTGTTCCTGGTGCGAGTGATTGCTGTCATAGCTGTCTCATAAACAAACAAATGAGAATATCTCTAAAGCTAATATCTTCGCTGACAATATTGCTCACCCACTTCTCAATTTACTGATGCAACACAGGAATTCTTCTGGCAATTCAGTTTCCGCTTTCTGGTGTGTTTGCTGGGAGTTCAATTTGTTTTTAGTGCAATAACGCTTTGGAATGAGCAAATGTGAAGTCAAACTTAGTCATCCTTTTAGTGCAGCTTCACAAAAGCACAGGTGTTAATTATTGTTAGTCATGGTATTGTGTATCGCCAGAGAGTTCTGTTCTCCAACACACACATAATTAATGTCAGTGCACTTTGTTACCTGATTTTTTTTTTTTTTTTCCAGTGAAGTAATGCAGCGCCCAATGCTTTTATCTCTATTGTTACATTCTTGTAGCAATACAGTGTATGTGTCATGCCTCAAGGGAAAAGTACCCCCCCTTTAAAAAAAAAAAAAAAAAAAATTCCACTAAATTCCAACAGGAGATATCAGCCAGGTTTTTATCTCTGGTGCAAACATGTGTGTTTATACAAGCTGAGATAGCAGATGTTTAACCTGACAATTGCTTTATGGTTTCTTGACCAAACAAATTTTATAGCAGTTTGCATAATTCCTGTCTTTCATCTGTAAGGAAGTGAAACGTGCCACATTGTGCCGCATTATGACTCGACGGTAAAGCATCAACTGATATAGCAGCGCATTTAGTATCTCTCCAACTGTGTGTTGTATGATTATAAAAGCAAATGTGCTATTGCCGTGAAAAATCAGCTCAAAAAAGAACATAAAGTACTTAATTTTGCGTAACTACAAGATATATTTGGTTTCTAGGTGTTGACTTGAACGCTGCAGATAAACAGCAGGGAGTGCAGGCCTAATAAAAACTCACTGTTCTCGCTGAGCGCCTGATGGAGCTCTTGCTTGGGAAGGGAATAGTCAACAAGACTCCAACTCGTTGGACAATCTTCCATCCAATATAATTAATGACAGTGCATTTTTAATTACCCCTGTGCGGCAGTAGGCACTACAGCTTTTGTTTATTGAGCCCCACTGATACCCATATTAACAAAGTTAGGTTAATGATAGAGGTATTTTACTTAATAGCATTTTTATTACTCCCGCTAAGAATGAAGCAATTAATTAACAATGGGCGAATTAAGTTCCTCTCCTGTAATGGCCTACCAACACAGGACATCATTACCAATCGTCAAAATAATTCATAAACCAAGGAGTCAGGTGGCAGGACAGCGGTGGGAAAAATGAATATTCCCCAGCATATGGTTGATTTTTCATTTTAGAATGGAATAAATTATGGATATGGTCTGTCAGAGCTGCAGCATCAAAGATGCAGCACGCTAAGTCACAGATTTGACATAGGTGTCTGGCAAAAAAAAAAAAATTCTGCGCACAAAATGAGCAGGTGAGTGTTATTTGAATAGATAAAGAAGTGAATTAAAGATACACAGATAAATGAGAGAACAACCAAAAGAGAAGGAGAGATGGGAAAGTGAGGGAGAGGACTGATGTTCAAGAAATGACATCGAATAATGGACCTCAAAGACATATATGAAAGCGCCTAATCTTTTAAGCTTGCATTTGAAGGTAATCTTCCATTAAAGAATACTAGCTATTTCTTTGTGGAGGAGAAATGCAAAGACAGCAGAACTGATGGGGACTATTGGTGTGACTTTGAATAGAGGAAAGAGAGAAATGGCAAAAGGTGCAATTTCTCAGGCGCCGGACTTCTGTGGTAAATTCTTTCATTCCAAAAAGAACTACTAAAACAGTGGCTGCTGAGAAACATAATCCCCCACCCCCAACCTCCCAATGCCCAACATACACACACATATACACATATACACACACACACACACACACACACATACACACACACACACACACACTGAGCCCAAGTACACATGCAACAAAGAGGGAGAGATTAAAGCATTAATTCAGTGAGAGGGAATAGGATCCCGGCATAAATTTAGAGTGAATGTTTGGGGTTATCTTCTCTGCTGACTGCCGTTTCTACTCTCTGTACTCCATTGCACTCCACATGCAAATGTAAATCAGGGTCACACCCTGTATGCTGTAACATATCAGGCTGTAAACTCTTGTTTTTCTTTGATAAGCTCTGTATGTGTGTGTGTGTCTGTCTGTGTGTGTGTGTGTGTGTGTGTGTGTGTGTGTGTGTGTGTGTGTGTGTGTGTGTGTGTGTGTGTGTGTATGTTTGCAGCGACAACAGGTGCACCCTTGTGTATGAATGTGGAAAAATACCAAACCATCCATGTGCATGGTGCGCTTTCTGTATGTGTGTCTATTTGTATGGATGGGTGTGTCTGTGAATGTGGGTATTTACATGTCAGACAGCACATTTCAAGCCGAACTGCTTGCCTAAAAAAAGAAACCAAAAAAAAAAAAAAATTGCACCAAACAGGGAGCCGTGTTCGTTTGCTTGTCATCGCTGGGTGGGATGTACTTTACAGAGCACACCAGTTTTCTCCTGGCTTCGCAGTGGATACCAGCTGGCGGGCACTGGGGCGCCACAACGTATCGTGCCAGTGTCACAAACGAAGGGGAAAGTGTGCCTCATCATATAGAAAAGTAGTCTGGCAGCCTCCAGTCCTCATTAAAAATGCACTAACGCTGAATGCTCCCATTAATCTAAGCATGCTGTATTTAGTGAGGGTAGCCTTGTGTACAGTCTATAAAACACAGCAATTAAAGCAGGTACTTTTGGCTTCCTCAAAGCGCAGCCAAGCGCAATGGGCCAGAAATGTGAAAAATTTCTCCAGTAGCCAAAGCCCTACGAGAGAAGAGCCAGGATGGAGTCCATAAGCACTAAGATAGATATGGAGCTGGAAGATGACATGATTTAATCTCGCTCCTGCCTGATAATGGAAAGAAAATCTGTTAATGTTCTATCTACTGTGTTGCAGATAATCACCTCTGAGGTATCAATCCTTATTTCAAGATATCAGTCACCCTAATATAGACAAGAAAATGAGGACGTCATGGTAGAAACATCTTTAACCGGACATAAGCCACTGATGTTCTATAGATGTATACATTTTCCAACACACATGATCCCAGCAACATAGCATATGTAGCTTATTTGGGCTATTTGTGTTGCACTATGTAGATAACACGCTTGTCAGTGCAGTACAAGGTGGAGGACATTCGATAACGGCATCTGTCATGACATCATTACGACTGCTGCATGAACTTCTTATAGCACGGGGTTCAAGGATAAGTGCTAAGATGCAGGCCGTCGATGCATGCTTTCAACTGCAACCCGAGTAGGTTACAACGTGGCGAGATCACCATGTGCAGATTCTTTAAGACTTTGATGATTGTTCAAAGGGACAGACGGAATAACTTGCGTCGTCCCATCCCATAGCAACAACTTTTTTTTTTTTCTTCCCATGTCTAAAGCTGGGACGGAGATATAAATGCTCCTGGATTTATGCCATTGTCTACAGAACCTTGCAACTAAAAGACATATATATGACAGAGACACATTTAGTTCGGAGTTTTTCACGCTTCTTCTGGTTTCAAAAGCATCAGTGACAAAACACAGGGGTCTAAGGTTTAAGGCTTAAGGACCCCGTCCGATGAAAATTATGTTTTTAACCTTGTTAACATGTCCACATGGTGTTTTTTTATATATAATACAAGACATATCATGAGTGAAATAAGCAGTCAACACTATGACCGAGTATTTCCACCTTGGAACTGCAGTAAACCAGTGACAGTCTCGTAAAACCGGATTCAGACAGCCAGGGATTCATAAGTCACATAACTAAGGAACCAATCCTGTCAACTTGCGGGGACGGAGGGCGGGCAAAATAAACCTGAAACCTTGTCAGTACAGAGAGCGAGGGTTTGCATTAGCACAACCACTAACTTTTTGTCAGCCACTGCTACGCTAACTGTTCCGATATGTCTGCTAGTCGCCGATTTTGGCGACTAGCAGACAGGCTCCTCATCTGGGTCTAACCTAGGCTCTCTGAAGTTTCCTCTATCACTAACTATCTGGATATGCTCTGCTCTTTCACCGGTCACCGAAACCTTCGGTACACTGAGTTTGCATTAGCACATCCACTAACACTGTGTCAGCCACTGCCTGTTACAAGCTAACAAACAACATACAGAAATAACCACGATTTTGGTGCACACTCCTCAAAAACTCCTGAGTCTGGTTCTAAGTGAGGCTCAAACGTGTGTCAGAGTCTCTCTGAAGATTCCTCTGCTAACCATCTTGATACGCACTGATCCAGATTTTTCAATGAGGATTTATGCATCAAGCGCCAGGTTTCCATTTTGTTGACTTTTTATGTTCAACAAAATATTAATAGCAGAGTATTTAACACGGTTTAAAACATGTCTGGAAAGGAACTTTAAATGTTATCTGCAGAGCTTTTAATATCGAATGGTATCAGTTTTTGGTCCACATGAGCATTGTTTGGGGTATTGTTTCTAAAACAGCAGCCAGAGCAGTCTCAGCAGGGCGGGGATTGATATTGTTGTAGCATGTGACAGCGGTGGTCATTTCAGAATTACTTATAAGCAATTATTTCATGTGCATGCCATCCATGGGGGATAACAGCATTAGCTACATAAATGGATAATGAGGCCATGCTCATAATGAAAAGATACACTGACCATAAAGCAGCGTTATAGTCCGAAGAGGAGAAAGAACAGATGTATCAGGAAGACAGGTCCCCCCCAAACAATGTGAAATCACTCCAGAGACCACAGCACACCCATATAAACAGGTGTGAGTTACTCTGTCACTGTGTGTTCTTGTGAGTCATTTTATGAGTAAGGCAGGCTTGGCAATGTAAAGCTGTCAACATTTCCATACCCTAAAAATAATTACCCTCAATCTACCCTCTGCCCCACAGGCAGCTGGAGTAAACAGGCCAAGGATATAACCACCTCCATGCTAAAATGTGATTTCTCATCAGGAGGTGGCCACATGGTACAGAAGATAAATCATTTTCTATATGTATGAGAACTACGGTGCTGCCAAGTGCAAGATAAGAAGTCAGCTCAGTCCACTGTTGTTTACAAGGTTCCTTTTTATGAATTTTATTTATAGTGGATCGTGACCTCGAATAAGATTAGTGAGTCAATAACATGAATTTGCTAAGTTGCATTCACCGATAAGACCACACTGCAGAATTGTTTCATAATAAATATTTCCCGTAGATGATGAAACTAGGACAGGATTATGTTTAACAGTGAAACTGTAAAGTCTGACTACTGTATAATGACTAACAGCGGTGTGATTTTAATGGCTGCTCCTGCTGCTGCCACACACTAATTCAAAAATGATTAGTTAGTTCCTTTTCTTTTCCTGAATAGCAATGTGTGCCATCAAATTTGGGATCACTATGCATGATGTTACTGTGAGGTAACTGAAGTGGCCCATTGTCACCAAGGTTAATTATGAAACGAGAGATGCTGCGGATGTTCATGCAGCCCCGGACTTATTATCAACTGACAGTTCAACTGCTTTCATGGCTTAGGCATCAACGGACACTTCATCTGCTTTCAGCCTTTAAACTGTCGGTTCAGCTACTTTTAGTGCTTGTATAAAAACTGACCATTTAACTAACAGTGTGGCTTAAACTGGAAATTAAACTGAACAGCAGACAATTCAAACCCTTTCAGTGCAGAACTGATACTTCAACCGCTTCAGTGCTTCAACTTCAGCTCCCATCTAACATCTCACTTGCAAACATTTTCAGACATTTAATTTTCATAACTGATATTATTTTTTGAATCTAAGAAGAAAGAGACTTTTTAACCCTGACAACAACTGACATTTATGTTTGCAGTGATAAACTTAATGATACATGGAAAAGACACAAGAGGGGCCCTTACTGACTAACACCTACTGTATTATACGCCAAATGAGATCACATATAGGGAAAACCTTAAATGCTCTTGCATCTCGGCCAACTGTGACATCGTCCTGCCAGGGTGCAAAATTTAGCACAAATGAGAAATTATTGTATACAATTCTGCTACGTTACAGGTTCTGGGTTTGGGAATTGAGGTCTGCAAGCATTTGTTAAGGTATGAAAAAGACAATACATTTGTCTATGTGTTTCTCACTGTTATGTTCTCCAACACTACATCTCCTTAGGGACTGCCAAGCTCAAACCACAACTGTTCCTCAACCATTTTCACATTGAGTTGGCCCAGACTGGGGCAAGGCAATTTGGCTCTCAGGCCATCTATACAGTGCCTTGTCTGGGAATGGATTTAGTGATTCTGATCTTTTTTTGTGCCTATGCTCTTTTGTCTCCATTGTGAAGACTCAGGGAAAGAGAGAGAGGGAGAGAAGAAAAAAAAAAAAACAAGTTTGACCGAAGCCCAGTCAATTATCTCCCAGGTGTTTGACTGAAGTGATTGTAAGCGATCGCGGCAGTTCCCACGAGCCCTGGACTGAGACGGGCTGGAATTAGCCAGGAACAAAACCCAATTCAGCAGAAGTGAAGAAACAGCAGTTTTGAATAAAACCAGGCACAGAATGCAAAAGAAAAGGCTCCCTGCAGAAGATAAAGTCGAATCTTGGCTCCTTTTTTCCCTCTTCCTCCATTCCCCTGTTACACACAGCCTATCATATAGCCTAGTCTTTTAAACAAACTGTGGGGCTGGAATTGTGTCTGTGGTGCTTCCAATACCTTATTGTGTGGAGGTTAATTACTGGCAAGGCATGAGAAAATTACATTCTCAAAATAAAGTATTATGATTGGCCCCTCTGCTGGCTATTTTAAGTCATGCATGGTCTTCATGCGAGATAGCTGAGAGACGAGATTTTTAGACTTGTTCGATATCAAGTAACCTCGTTTCAAGTCCTCTATTAAAGCGACTATTCTGACTTGCAAATTACCTTTCTTTCCCAGGCTCCAAACACCATTTCCTCACGAAGATTAAGTTATAGCCTGTACTTGAGTGCACACAGTGTTGTAATAACACAGGACACTTTTCTATTGATAGCAGTGAATTTCCTTGTGTCTTTTCACGTCTCTCCCTGAGAGAATTCAGTCATGCTGAAGGGCAGCATTTCTGTACAGGGAAGATATTGTGGAGATTGACATTTAGAAATGGAGGGGGAGGAAAGTGGTGGATTTCTCAAGCACAACCTGCGGTGGTCTCAACTAACGTATGTAGGTCTAGCCTAAGCTAGTACTGCAGGAGACCAGACACATTCCTCAAGTCAATTCTTAACCACTAAACAATGGTTAACTGGGCAAGGACTTTAACTCAGCCTCAGTGAAGAGTCTAAGCAGCGGCCTGTGTAGGTTTGCATGAATCTCATAATGTTAGGACTCAGTTCCTAGGCAATGATTGTGCATTTTCGTCTCCTGCTGGAATCTTATTTACTTTCGCCTTCCACATGAGATGGCCACATCAAGCATGGTTTACGTCCGCTGCACTTTCGCTTGGCTGCTCATGCTGCATGCCAGCTCGCACACATCATCACTAATAAATATGAAGCCTGGGGAAACTGGCTTCGCCTGATGCGGCAAAGGCTGGAGGTATCTGCCGAACTGGCAACCCCAGGTCAAAGAGTACATCACATGAAAGTTAGCGCTGCTTTGGACTCTGGATGAGCATGTAATCGGGAACTGGGGGACAACTCCAGGGTCTATAAGGCATTGGGCATGGTCAATACCACCCCAACAACCCCAACACCCCACCAGCAAATACTCACATACACATACACCCAAGGCACGCGCACCCAACCATAACCAGAAAATGTCATCTAGATGTTCATTTTAAACAATAGATGAGTAGATCTTTTTGTTGTGGCTTAATTTGGTTAGCATTATATGCTAGCTTTCAGCTTTTCTTGACTTCACACATTGTCTTTCATTCATAACAATCCATCTCTCTCCTCTCAGTTCACTGATCAAACATGGTGTGTGTGTGCGTGGGCTCAACAACTGAAAATATGGTTGAACCCACGCACACGAACATGAAGGCGGTCACCCCTGTGTAGTTTGTCTCTGCTCTGTTTATTAAATTAAAGCAACACAGAAAGGAACAGTGCTCGGTGCAACTCCACCCTGAATCAGACCTCGAGGTGGCCTCACACTGAGCTGTGGAAAACCCTCCATAACAGGGGGAATGAGGGTGATGAAAGGTCCATATGTCAATGGCAAACACCTTCACGGGATGCTTGCGGTTTGGGAAGGCCTGGGCTAGGCCACACCCTAGCTTGTTGGCAGAGTGTGATATCCTGCAAGAAACAAAACTTTTTTTAATTTTTTTTCTATTCACCATCTCATGCAAAGTAGTCCCTTTAATCAAGCTCATCTGTCCTGTCACATCCTGCCCTCACAATAGGTACCTCTACCCACTGACGTGGATTTGAAATTTGCTGTTAATGTGTTTTGTCCACATTGGCATTCACTAATAGTTTCCCAGAGTTTGCTGTCCCTATGGAACACTTGAGCCAGCAGCTTCTTGCTAGATCACATGACGATGACACATCAGCATTTTCGAAAAGTTTTCCCCATCCACTCGACCATGCTAAACTGGCACTTCTAAATTTGTACTCTTTGAAGAGTATTTTCAAAGAAACTTGGTGTCAATGGTTCAACTTTTGCTACATTCTCATGGACAGGCCGAGCAGAAAACAGTAAAAACAAAAATAAGCAGAATTGACAGAATCACTAAAACTGCATATTTCACAGGTAGAAAACACAGTACGTCGAGACCCAGCGTGGATGCGTTAAGAGAATGATCCATCATGTGTATTATGTTACAAGATGATGTTGCAGTTAATGATAATCCATGAGACTCATGTTTTTCATGCTTTCAGTAACACCCTTGGTAATGAGCAGCCTTTGCCACTGTGTTTGAGCGCGGCATCTGCCGGTGATTACTTTAGAACAGTGTTGCCAGTTCTTTGACATCAGTGAACTGACAGCAACTCCCACATCCCCAACAAACAAGCAGGAAATGATCTGCTGAGACTTGTGAATCGACTACAAATGACACAACAGCAGACTTTCGTTTGCCGCTTATGAGTGACCGTGCTGACAGTATAGCGTATGCCTACAATGCATAAATAGATCATATGTGGTTGCTCTTTAATGATCGCTGTGCAGGTATGTTGTTCCTTCTAATTCAATGCAACTGCAGCAAATACTCCACTGACTGCAGCAGCAATGTAAGATTGCTCCTAGTAACAACGAGAGGAATTGATCTCAAATCATGGACATGAAATAATAAGACTTAATAATTGCAAGGGGCTCTGGCAGAGGATTACTCCAACTTTCATCTTCTCACCAGAACCTGTTGAAACTACCTCCAACCAACACAACCTCTTTTTTTTTTTTTTCAAATGCAGTGCAATGTTAAGTCTCAATCTTTGCTAATAATCCATGCTTTTGAGCCTGCCATAAATGTGTACAAATATTCATGGGAAAAAATTGTAAACTGGATTTAATTTGGTACAAGGTAATAGAACGAACATTATTAATGTAAAAAATGTGTGTATGAGTGAATGGCAGATGATGCTTGAAGTTGGCAGAGAAATACCAAATTGAGTTACAGTGACCTATAGGTGAAAATGAAATTCTGGCAGCCGTTGTGGTTTATTTCTCTTTGCTGCGTCTAGCCGTTTCTTTCGTGGCAAACACCTTCACACAAGCGCTACTAAAAACAGACAATATTGACACCTCCTCTGCTGCAACAAATGGACAGACTGATTGAACCCAAATGAATTTGGAATTACTGTAGTCGCGTTGGGATTCGTCTCTGAAGATGTAGCCCAGTTACCAGAGGCGAGTGTGTACCAGAGACGAGAGGAGATAGAAACGGAACCTTTAAGTAGAAACTGTCTCTACTTTAATTCACAGAGGAAGAAACAGAAGCTGGGGTGTGTCAGTACTCAAGATAGATTGACAGAGTCGTCACTGGTTGAAGCTCAGGGCTCTCACAGCCATACCCACAACTTGTTTATAACATCTTATTTCCAGCTTGTAGCCAGGGGCCACTTCCGTGTGTCTTAGAAGGCTGTGCTTTGTAGCCACGCTAGCGTGAACCCCCTGATGGCTGGCACAGCCCTCTGATCTGGCTCCTCACACTTTAGTCCACACTCGAGGGATCAGGGATAAAGGACCCTTTTCTCTTCTCAACCCCGCTTTTTCCCCTCCTCTCTTTCCTTCCCTCCTTCCCAGTATCTCTCCAGCAACCTCTGTTTTTAACAACTGCCTGCCTCCATCACTTGGTCTTTTTTAACTCCTTCCTTCACTGCTCCGCCTCTTGCACTTCCTCCCCCTTTCATCTCATCTTCCCTTTTTTTCTCCCTCTCTGCCACTAGCTGTTTGAGTGCAGCCGAGGCTTTTTGTGTGCAGAGTGGCTCTTTATTGAGTGTCACGCTGGCCGATAATCGCTGTTAGCGGTTATCGCCCCTCCACACCAGGCCCATTAATTAGGCTTAATAGTCGAAGAAGCAACTTTTAAGGATGCACTTGTACAGCAATAAGACCACGGTTATGAGCTGCCACTTGTTTGCGTGTGACTTCTGAGCGTGTTTTTATTAATGCTTGTGTGCACGCTCGGTTATTATTTGTGTGTTTGTCGGCCTCGGCCTAATCAGGGGGAGCCAATTGTAACCGACATGTCTGTGGTTTATCTAGTCGATGATGTGGCGGGTGAACAATGGTGCCAGAAACAATGAACCGGGGGAACAGTGTCAACCGAGATTACAAACGTCTCAGGGAGCAGCGAGAGCCCTTGGGGATGTCAGATCACCATATTGTAGGGCTAATGAGATGGTGACACACTGTACACAAAGGTGTTGTAAAACCCTTTCTCTGTGATGGCTCAGCCTGCTCGCCATGACATTTCAGCAGGGGTCACATTGAGGTGACACGGAAAGACAAGGTCCTCTGGTTTAACCTGTGTCCTAAAGAATGTCAGCCAGGGTTGTCTTTTGAAGCGAGGGCTGCAGACAGATGTTTGAATGTTACTCAGATAGCAAGATAGCATTGTCAAGTTTAGTGACACAATATGTTTTGTTGCTATTTCTAGTCAGTATAATCTTGGCGTAAACATGTCAGCTTCTCAACATGCACAAGTAATGTGTCCTTTCAAATTCCCATGCCCATTAAAAGCCACAGGCTCATTTTCTATGACAAGCCCCAGTGAAATAAACTCCAAATATTTGTGCACGGCATCAAAAGGGGCTTACATCGCAGACAGCACGTCCTCAAACAAATATTGGCGAAAATGTTGGGGAGGGATTTTGTTAATTGATGCTGTCCTCTTCCCCTTTTAATCACATAAGCCCTGGATGAATCTTAGTTTAATTCGCTGATAAAATGCCTCTTTTTCCAGCCTTCCTCCAGTTCGTGCTGAAAGCTGAAGGGATCAGGTCTAATCCAAACTTCCCCCTCCCCAGTCCCTCCCCAACGTCCCATGGCTGGTCAAGTCTGGGCTGCATGGGAGAACAGTGGGTGGGGACAGGAAAACTGGCAGGCGGAGGTGGGGGACTGTTTGTCGGACCTGGTTATTCCGCTCCGTGGATCCCATCAGGCGAGTCGTGACATGTCTCGTCCGAGGCCACGTCCCACCTGAACGCCGTGCAGGGGGTTGGACTCGGCGAAGGGGAAGAGTGTATTTAACTGTCTCATCTGGTCACATTCAGTTTGCATCCCCATAGCAGCTTGTTATATGAAGTCTGACTGTGCCGAAGCCTTCCTTTTTTTTTTTTTTTAAGTGGTCAGCCTACCTCTGCAATATTTTATCAAATATTCTTTTTGTTTGCTTCGACTGTTAAATTAAAATGGTTCAAACTAAGATAAGCTTATCGCCCCAAAGGCTAACAGCTGCAGCTCAATTTCCCATATTCCTCCAATTTCCATATTTTCTCATCTTCATTCAGCATTTTTTTTGTTCTCTGACTCTCCATTTAATAAACTGTGTACCTTCTCCATTTAGAAACATTCAAGCCATTTATAGCCGAGAATATGAATACGTCATCTTAAGCGGAACCTTTATGGCAGCCAATATCTCTCATTGTGGACCGTTTCTGGGCGTCCTCCAAGCTCCAATGAACCTCTGCCTGTGACTCAAGCGGGGAAGCCGTATGCATTAACTGTTCCATGATTAACTGTTCCACGATTAGCTTGGAGAGCAGTAGGTTGTGGAAATGTCCATCCCTGCAGCCCCCCCCCCCTTCCCTCAACCCGTGAGCCATGAGAGCACTTTGAACACCCCTGCCCCTTCTGACAGTGGTGACACAAGACCCCCAAGGGAAAAAAGGAAATCTCCCCCCGACTAAAACGTTTCATCCGCCGTGGCATTTTGACTCGTTGAGTGGCAGTCGACGACTTCAGTTAAGTGTGGATGTAAGGGAGAGGAAGTATGTAACGTGATGAAAGGGAAAGACAAGAGGAGTGGGCGAAGCAGCATCCCATTAAAGAGAGAACGGGATTAAAAGGTAAATCTATGGTGTGGCGATTCATGCGCGCGAGGCTGAGCTGCACTGTTGTACGTCAGCTCCGACAAACATGCAGCACATGTGTGCCGGCGGGCATACCTGACTGCGGACATGTGTCTATCTTTGTCAGACATTTGCGTGCATGCGCGCGCCTGTGTGTTAGCATGTGTGCTCACATTTATGTCTTTGTTTGTATTTATATTCACTTGTCTCACTGTGACATCCGGAACACATGAGTGCAGCTGATTACAACCGGTGCTAAACCTCTATTCCGACTTTGCGACCAACACAAGGCCGGTTGTCCCCCGTGTTTCACATTCTCTGACCCCTCAGGTTTGACCTCTGCGCTCAGAGTACAGCTGTCTGCCTCATAAACTGCACCTCACAGCAGTGTTGTTGCTGTGGCACAATCTTTCTCCAAGATTACAGGGAACCTATTTTTTATATTTACTTCTACAGACTGTGTAATAAACAATATTTAGTCTGCCTACTGTGAACAGTAATATATAATTTATTCACAACTAATAAGATCCTGAAACCTTTTATAACCTTTAGAGTGAAAAGTTGTGTTTATTTCCTTGCAGGCATATTTTGGAGATCAATTTTTTTTTTTTTTTCAGATTTTCTTTTTTGTCTTTTTACACTTTGATCTTAAAAAATGAGTGATGTGATAGCTTTAGATGAAGAGAAAGATTGCAGAGAGTCATTTCCCCACATGACTGCTCAGACTGAAAGAAACAATGGACCTCAACAGCCACTTAGGACAACATCAACACGAAGGCAGTTAAATCTGAAAACACTTTTTTCTTTTCTCTCCATTGTGTCCCCTTTTCAGAAGACAATTTTCTCTTGCCTCTAATCCATCAGGTGACTCATGTTAGGTGTCAGAGTAGCTAATTGCATAGTTCAAGTGTTGTTTTTAAGCTGTCATAATGTCTATTTTGCGTGACGATTTTGTGCTCATGAAATACTGATTTGACAACTCATGCCGGAGGTTGACAGATAGCAAACTGTTTTACGCGTGTTCACTCGTCTGACAACAGAAACAAAAATGACGTACATGTAAAGTTTGACGGTATTAAAGGAATAATTTAGCATTTTGGGAGATATGCTTATAGTAAATAAGCAGACTTAAGCAGAGAAGAATAGAGAATACCACTCTCATGTTTGAAGTGATGGTAGGGGGGGATTGTGCTACCTCCAGACACAGCCAGGCCAGCTTCATGTGCACCCTACGGATACTAGAGTGCTACTGATCTTCTCACCTGACCCTAAGCAAGTGAATACATGTATTTTGAAAATGCCAGACTATTCCTTTAAAAAGCAATACAGGTGATTACAGTAGGTGACAGAACAGATGGATATTTATGCAGCTGAGACGCATTTCGTTTCTATATATCAACAGTATTTCTAGATTTAGCTGTGACTGTGTGGAAGCAGTGGAAGCTTTGGTTTACAAAACACAGCTGTGCTCATTTGAATGCGTTGTGTTTGTTTTGGTAGTGGGATGTAAAGGAAGTAGTGGTAGGTACATGTATGGCAGGTCAACACTGCAAATTGGCCACAGCAGCATGTTTCCCTGTGGGCACACATGCTGTGTTTGACTGTATGTGCACATCACTTAGCAACACACACAAGTGTCAGGAGGCAGGTTAGCATTCTGCGACTTTGGTACTGCTATCGCAAAGTCCATATTCGTTTGCCCTCATGACTCCAACCACAAACTGAGGCAGGCATGTGAGAGTGCACGTGTTCCATATTTAAAGGATATGTCTGAGTCTGTGCGTGTGTTTTTGTGTGTGCATGCGTGTGTGTGTGTGTGTGTGAGAATAGAAAGGGTTCAAGTTGACAAACTGCAGACGCCAACACTACGAGAGTGAGAGAGCAAGAGAGAGAGGGAGAGGGGGGAGGCCTGAGCAGAAAGGGTGGGGGAGAGGCAAAGATGGGGGTAAAGTGGAGGGGAGGGGTCTAAATCTGTGAGAAAACGTCTAATCCCTGGATTGCTGAAGCTTCGGAAATCCTGGAAATAGATTAGGAGCTTCGCTGGCCCAGCCGCCTTTAATAAGAAGGCCCGTTTGGCTCCAAAGTCATGGCACAGCACTTGCATAATGTGCAGAGCCGCCACTTCTTGTAATTATCGTTTCCCCTATTTGGAAAATGATTCAATAAACACTGATCCACGGTGTCCCGCGCATACTGACAAGCTGCGGATGTAACACGCAGAAGCCCTGGTACATGAGCAACACCCGCTCCGGTCCGACCACTAATCCAAATACAGCAGGAGGATGAGGGGTGCGCTAATCGAATGAGGACTGACCGTATCGATGGGAGAATCTTTGTGCAGTTTCTCTCCAGCCGGGCGGCCACTGAGCCGAGGAGGCTCCCGATACATTTAGAAAGGTCCGCCATCAGATAAGAGGAAGTTGCAACGCTACTCCCGACTTTATCTGCTTTCACACATCAGCAAACTTTAGTCCTTTTTTTCTTTCTCCTTTTGGCATTCTCTGCCACCAACGTTGTCTCTGATATCTTTTTTTGGAATGAGCGAGCTCTGAGGGCTGTGGGGATGGTGGGGTGGGGGGTGGGGGAGGGGGTGGTTGGGTAAGTCATCTTCATCTATTTGCCCACAATGGGATTGCATTTTCCCTCTCCAGTGGCTCCGGTGTAGCTATGAGACCATATATTTCTCCTTCTCAGCAGGAAGGCTGACACTTGCAGCGGCAAATGTGTTGAAATCGGGATTTGATGGAGGCTTGCAAAACACCAGAAGCAAAGTCCCCGATTATGAAAAGTGAAGTGTGAACACACACACACACAAAAAAAAGAGATACTATCATGAAATCAAGTTTTCTAAAGCAGTACCAGCTATTGCATCTTTCAATGTACAGATCTGTCAACAAAACTATGACAGCCAGTGAACTTGTTATTTAGCATGTAGTCATAATAAGTACATTTGCAATAAAGAATGACCTGGGCACTTGTTGATCTTGTACAAATGTCATTCAATAACCTCACCTTCCTATATTCTTTGGTACGAGCACATGACATGACTGTGTTTGACTTTGATTTGCAAAAGGTAAGAAATAAAGAAAAACAAAAAACAGGTCAAGACAAAACATGTGATCACAGCTGATATTATTTCTGTGTACAGCCGTATTATCATAGTAAAGCTGTTATTTGTATGCCAGCAATGTATTCTTTAATGTTGAAGGATTCTTGCGTGTGACAGAGAAGGAGTGCATCAACAGCCATCGCAGTGAATAATTCTGGTATTTAAAAATGACCCTATTACCAGACACTGGGCTCTCAGTGCTTGTCACCCGAAAGCTCACTATCGCAAGCAATTCATTCTCATCTATTGACACATCTGAAGCTCCAGTGGACAAGACTCCACTGCCATAATGGACGTGTCAGAATGACAAATATTAGCTCTCCTTTCCCTCAATCAATTAAGAAAACTAGTCAATGAGGGACTATTGATGACAGGATCCGTGATCCAGGGTCCTTTAAAGAAATAAGAGATTTCACTCCAGTATAAATAACTGCTTCCCTTCTGTTTTGCTCTCCTGGCTTTGTGCTGTCTCTTTCTTTTTGCCAAAATGAGGGTAATGTGCTATGAAAGGTATCCCAGATTTCACACCTTCTGGGGCCCTGAGAGATGGAGTGACCAGCTGTCCATATCACAGCACCCGTGTTCCTGGCTACCCCCGGCCAGAGAGAGCCACAGGCAGCCAGGGAGGGGGATGTGGAGTGAAAGCGAGGGAGAGAGAGAGAGAGGGGAGAGAGGGAGAGAGCCAAGAAGAAAAAAAAAAAAAGTGAAAAGAACTAACCAATTGGATCTTATCAGGTAGAACAAAACCTCTTTGAAGGCGTGTGTATATTTGTTGCCTTTACATACATCTATATGCACGTGTGAATGTGTGTGTACGTGCATGCGTGTGTGGAGATTTACAGCCAAATCACCTCGGTGAATCATTAAAAGTCAAACTTTCTTGCTTGCTCTTTTCCTCACCCACACACACACATATATATATACGCACTTATACACTACTACACACCTGAGAGGCCCAGATGAGCCAGGATTGCAAAACGCCAGAAAAACAGTGACCTAAGCATCCTGGAAATAGCGTTAAATCTGGCAATATCATCGATCACAACAACTTGCAGCTTTGCACCCATTCTGTGACACTGCCCTCCCTCAAAACTGTCCAAAGTAAGACATCCTTTTACTTTCTCTGTTAAACTGCCCCCAGAGCACTTCCCCCACCCACAACCAAACACCAATCTTAAACGCGGGTGCCATAACGCTAGTGTGGTGTACTGCTCTAGGGCGCAATTTTCCATAGACTTGCTCTATATTGCCATCTGAGGGAACTGGATCAAAATGGTATGGTTTCAGATGGGAAGCCGGAATATTATTGTAGAAATAATCATAGCGGGGGTGTAGTTTCGGCCAGCTATTGTATTCATGTCACAATGTCGCCACATTTATGCCTTCAAATCTCACACATCTGCAGAACCTTTGCATGTGTATATTTCCCCATATCTAAAATGCCAATGACAAGATAGGAAAGACAATGAGTTGATTAGCATGTGATTAAAAAAAAGGTCTCCAACCAAAGTATTATTTAAAATGAGATACAGTGATGCATTCAGGTGTATCATTTTCAAAATGCACAGCCTTATATATATATGTATACACAATTCGCAAAGGAGAAATGTATCCAAGCCTCTCAAGTGAATACGCTTTTCCCTCCAACTTGTCAAACTATTCCTTTAAACCTTCAATAACTCCCTTTTTTCGTGCTGTGTTGGACCATGTAGAAAACTGTTGACCAAATCAATCATGCTTGATAAGATAACAGAATTCAAGAGGACGATCGCATGCATCAACAAGTAGCCTACATCACAACCTTGCGTCACATAATGATGATACACAAACCAATCTGTGTCCATCTTGCTGACCCAGAAAATTCATATCACATTTTTATTGATATGAAAGCTATTTTGGTCACCCCGGGCTACCGTAAAATACAGTATGGACACATATTTTGCAGCTATAACTGTAAATAGCGTCACATACTCTACTGTTCACATACACGTACAGAACAAGCAGCACTTGTTAAAGGGTCACTTGACGGGATATTTGTGGATTTATTATTTGTGATTTCAAAATAAAGCCTGAGCGTCAGCGGCGGGTGTATCTGTGATGCCTGTGCAGAACACTTCAACCTTCTTTTGAGCATAAATAACCGCACATTACTTTTCAAAGTGCTGGTCTAAGAGAAGGTTAGTCGTTTAAATGGGTGCCGGGGTCACTGGAGATAGTAGCCCTAAAAGTTTTCACCTGGAGAGAGCAGGGCCATTTATTGATTGAGAAGTGCTCATTGGACTATATCAGTGAATGATTGACTGCATGCTAATCCCGCCCATGAGTGTGGTTCAGTAGCTTCATTTTACCCCTCACTGCTTTCTGGTGGTGATCATTTATGCTTCATTTCTGACAACACATTTTCTATGTGAGAAAATGAGAAAAAGAGGGAGAAAAACCTATTTGCTGCACTTTAAGTCATGAGGATTAAGTGTGTAAGTGAGGGAGAGAGTAAGAGAGAGAGGGGGAAAGAGAGAGAGAGTACAATACTATTCCAATCACAAGTGCCAGAAATACTGAGCAAATAAGCCACAGCAATTTATTCCAAAACAACACAAATCTTGTTCTTTTTGTTCAAATGAACGTTGTGGTTTTCAGGCTCGTGAAAAAGAAGACTATAGAACAAACACAGTTAGAAGACAAGGACGCAATGCCAACATCCCTAATTATATGCTATTCATGTTCTCTCTCATCACTTTGAAAGAAAACGAGAGCTGATGTAGCCGTTTTGCGGACGGCTAATTGTGTGAGCAACAGCGTGCACTGCCAATGCATGAGTAACTCTCAGAGGCTATTGCTGTGTGTTGAAAAATAAAATAAAACTCAGCACAAGGATTGAGAGGCCTGGCCAACGTTTAGCGTTAGTGCTACTGTGGCTCTTTAGCAGTTGCTCTGTAGCCACTTCAGTAGCTATATGCATATGGTGCCTGTTTTTTTCAATCACCTGCGGTGCTTCCTTTTAAAGGCCAGCAGTGGCAGCGGCCTGCCTTTCATATTTGCACTGATTGTGGTGGCTATTTTGATTCCCCGGTTGCTTAGGCCAGACAACCTGCTGTTCATTCCAGTCACACACTCACCGACAGCCTGATAGAGGAGGAAGCCATTTTGAAGGAGTGGTCAGTCACAGAGGAATCAAAGTGTCTGGTGACTCAGTAAAAAACTTAAATAACAGTTAAAAGCCAATTGCTGTAATATTTCTTTTCTTTCCGTGCCCTTGTCCATTCCTGTCTGTCCTTGTTGTTGTCGAAGTATATGTCCCATCAAAGTTCTTTACCTAGGGTGAAGTTGGTCGTGCACACACAGTGTGAAGTGCATCTCTGAAGTCAATGTGATCCTAAGGCTCTCTAACTACCCCTGCAGTGTGACAGGGCACCGGGTCCTGGATCCCAACCCAAGACTGTCAGAGTCTTTAAGTGGCTTTGAGATGGGAGAAGTGATAGAGGCTAAGCCCTTAATAGCCATTTCTCTGTAATCTTTCCTATGAAAGGCTAAACTATGGGGGTATTGATTTGTTTGAAGAAGGGGGAAAAAATGGAGGAGCGGGTGAGAAAAGTACTCCATCAGGACGGGGCATCTTGAAATGTGACAAAGCTGTTCAGCGGCCGAGGAGATAAGCTCAGATTGAGCCCATTTTATCCGATAAACGCTGCACAGTTTGCTCCGAGAGAGCAAAACAAAGACAAACTCATCAAATCCAAGTTGACAAGACTCACAAACAGTGGTGCTCTTTCTGTCTTCTCTCTCTGTCTGTCTCTACCCAGTCTGCACTCTAACATGGTGGTGGTCACATCAAAGGCTTTTTTGCCTCGACAGCGTTGGCTTCAACCTCTAGTCAGGCGCTCCGCTTAACAGCGAATCCATTGTCACGAAAGCCGCACACAAACCCTGCGAGGAGGCTGGGAAGGGAATGTGCCACTGGTGTGTGTGGTGGGACTGCTTAAGTATCATAGGTCTGTTTGTACTGGTGTTATTTAGATGACTTCTTTTCAAATGACGCTAAGCATTGCTTCATGCTATATCTCACTGCACACGCCAGCGCACATCTCCTGATAGATACAGCCCTGAAGGATATGGTAATTGAGCTATTATTAGATATGGCAGCGATAGAATTGTTCTCTTTGTAGTCTCAAAGAATACATATTCGTCTGTTTGATGTATTAAAGGAATGTACAGTATACCCTCCTGCTTGGGCATGGAGAATGATTTAAGAACCTACACAGTGTAATCCTATTATATATGGTTTATATGCTCGAACTTTTAAGGGCAGAATTTCACATCAGCATCACACTGATGATTCTACAACGCCAAGAAGAAGTGAGAGGCTGCCGCCAGAATCTGGGACTGTTTTCTGAGCACAGAAGAGACATTTCCTCGCAATGTTGGTTCATCTGTCGCCCGAGGGAGGGCAGGTGGTCTCAGCCTTATTTCTGGGCTTCGTGTTTATGTTCACTTCACCTGGTCCTCCCCTTTCTCTCTCTCTCTCTCTCTCTCTTTCTCTAACTCCTTCCTGAAAACACACCGGAGCTCTGATCGGTCCTGGGCAAAACACACACTTCTCATCGCACCTCGGCCATAATTAAGACAGCCACACCAGCCCTGCTGTATTCCAGGGACCTGACAAAGAGTTGGCTCACATGTGTCTCACAAAAATTGACTAAACTCTGTTCGGGCTACCTTCACTTGCAGAAAATCATGATAAATCTCTTTTATTAACTTATCAAGAGCGGGAACACAAGCAGAGCATCCTTAAGCAGATGTAAAGGTAACAATTTCGATTACTTCTGAGGCTACGTCCACAATAATTCAATTTTAAAATGTTTTAAAATGTTGTGCACTGGGTATGCCTGTGCCCACTGTAAACAGGAAACTGTCTACTCTGCAGTTGGTTGCTTAGTTCCAGAAAGTACCACAAATGAAGAACAGTATAAGGTAGTTATGGTGGCAGAAAAAAATTGAGAGCCATTGTTTTCTTCTAGAAAAGGGTCACATGATAGGAGCATGACGAAAACAGGGAAGGATTACGTCGTGACTGAGAAGACCCAATCAGGAAGTGAACATGGGTGTCTGCGTCATTGTTTCCGAAAATCTCAGATTCTGCCCGTCCAGACTAAAATGCAACCCTGAAGTTTTCAGACTCAGTGGCCACTGGGTTTCCAAAACTAAAAAATTGCAAAAATGATATGTTTTAAAATGAAAAAGCACTGGTGTGGATGTAGTCTCAAACACACACTCCCATGGGGCCAGAGAAAACTCTCTATGTATTTTTTGGTCAGACAGTGGCATATGTACGTCACTTTTGCCTTTCCTCTCCTGTCTCTCCAACAGTCATTAACCCTTGTCTGTTAGTCCATATCTTCCACACACACACAAGGTTCTTGACCCCTTGGCCACCAGAGGTTACTCATTACCACACGTGCGTATGTGTGTGTGTGTGTGTGTGTGTGTGTGTGTGTGTCAGGAAATGATTGTCTTTCCAACAGCCAGCAGACTAAGACTAGTCAAGTCAATAGGCTCCATTTAAAGTCACTGAGTGGACTGAGAAGGGAATTAGCAATTAGACATTTACAGTGCATTCACCCATAGTGTGCAACCATGCAATGTTAAAATTATATTAAAAAGGGAATTAACAAAAGATTTCAAAATAAAATACTGATAAGTGAAGCTTATTTGGAGGAGTTTGTAGCAGTTTGAAGCACCACAGGACATAATAGACTTTAAATATTCATAAAGCCAGAATAGGTGTTCCTGTTTATTTTTAATAATCCCAAGACATTTCTCCATAGTGCAATCAAATTCAAAAGAAAACGGACAAATGGAGAAAAAAAATGGCCCTCAGCAGAACATGGACTGGAGGTTTGGGAGTTGTTACGCTCATTTATGCATAGTCATGTGTGCGAGCTAGTGGCTGGTCAGGGGTTGAGCATCCCTGTGGTAAGTCCACATTGGCCTTAGTCTGTCTGAGTTATTGGCTAACTGGCTGTTTGGCTGCGAGAGCTAACCTCCCACAGACGTCACTAGTACAAGGCTTATGCAAACATTATAGTGGAGCTATGAACACACAAACGTACAGTGCACTCATACACGGAGGTGCAGTAATACCAGCCAATTACACAATCACACACCACTAGACGTGAGAGGGAAGAAAATCATTCATACTCGCTCCTCCCCGCCTACTCTCTCACTTATCTCTCTCCCTCTCTCTCACTACACACACACACTGAAACATCAGAAATTTCATCTTGCACAAACCTTGACACACACACACACACACACACACACACACACACACACACACACACTTTGACGAGGACAGAAAAATCAATACTGATCATAGGGCCAGCTGTTTTGGGCCTATCACTCCATTGTGATGCTGAATGTGAGGTGATTCATGACAGGCCACGCTTTCCCACTCCCACGCCTCACAGGACGACTGATGGATTCCTCTTTCTTCTTCCCATCCCTCCCTCCTCTCTTTCCTCCCTCCCCCCCCCCCCCTCTCCCTCTCTCTCTCTCTCTCAGGTCCGAGGTGATGAAAGTGACACAGCGCAGAAGGGGTCTTTATGTAAATGAGATCAGTGATCCCGCCACACCCCCTCCCGCCCAACCCCTCGTCCCCCCGCTCATTTGCAAATCCATGCGTTAGAGCTGGTGGGCTGGAAAGAGGTGCTTAATGCAGACTAAGTGATGATGCTGCAAGACAGAATGGATTGACTGTAGCCCCCCCCCCCCCATTTTTTCCAGCTTGGTAAAGAGTTTACAACAAGAGCTGTGAGAGGCAGTCCTAAAAATAAATTTCATGCGTGGCCTCTTGTGGCTTACAGCTCCAATAAAATAAAAGCAACAAAGGTAATGCAATGTCACATAAAAAGAACATAATCTTTTTATTTTTGATCTGTAATATTTGTATGAAAATGAACTATTATTGTCCCAAAGAGCAATACAGTTATAGTGCTGGTGTAAGAGATGATTTCTGGTTAGTGCATTAATATTTAAATCAACTCTTATGCGGTCAAAGGTGTGTGTTTATTGGACATTTTTACAACAGCTTCAAACGTGACTAGCCAATCAGATTAGACTGATGAAAACACATTTTCCTGCCTCTCCAGGATGAAACCCGAGCTCTTTACCCCCGTTGTGTGTTGTTATTGTGTATTAGAATGTCAATGTGCCTATGTCTTGTTACCCATACGAAGCAGCGGCTCTGTAACATAAATACAGGCCTTGAGCTACGCTCAAGAAAATGTCATGATATGGTGAAAATATCAGATGTGAAAGAAAAGAAGAAAGAAGTGGTTCTGTCTGTCGTAACACAAGGATGGTTGAAGCACACACATACAAACACACACACAAACTAAATCACCTGGAAATGGCTTATAGTTTTCTTAGCGCTGCAGCGTGACACACAAACACATAACACACACACACACACACACACAGACAGAAACGGAGGGTGTTTGTTCATATGTGTGGTGCGCGCACACATGCACACACACACACACACACACACACACACACACACACACACTCCACTTTTGACATTTGGGGATTGTTTGTTTTGGTCGACTTCAGGCGGCAACCCCACCTGTGGCGATGATTCTGTTTTGGGTCCTGACTTGTCACACTGCGTGAGAGGCGTCAGGAGAAATGCCGGAGGCAAAAACTGGCCCTGTTTAGCCCCGCAGTATGCCCGTTTGTAATTGGCCAAAACGCCAGGCGGCCTGTGGCCATTTGTCAGTTTGAATAATTGATACAGGGAATGGTCACACTAGCAAACACGCTGGCACTTTCGCTCATATTTATATGCAGGCATTCCTCTCTTTTTTCCAAAGCTCTACGCACGTAATTTTCATGTGTAAATCCATGTGGCTTTATGAATTATGTATTCAGTTTCATTCAGATTAACATCTAAAAACACAGGCCCATGTACCATTAGTCCAACTAATCATTTATGAGACGTATAGAAATGAGTGAAGATACAAGCAAATGGAGATTAAATTGGAGAGATAGCCAGTCAAATTAACTGCTGCTTGTTAGGGAGGAGAAGATGAGATTCTTGTCTGCCGTTTTCTTGTTAATACAGGCTTCATTAATGACACGCTCACTTTTCATATTGTCATTCTTTGAAAATCATGAGCCATTAAAAAAAAAACAACCTCCCTATTTAGCAAAGGCTGATCAGCCAGTCAAAACTGTCAAAATCTTGAAATCAGTCAAAACTCTTTTTCTTTTCCCCCACGACCCTTCATTCGTTGACATGCCCTTTTCATGCTGCACAGTCAAGAGAAAGGATAGTTTTGATGAGTGCCTTTTGTTTCATTCACTTTTTCTCCATTTCTTTTTTTCTCATGTCCTAATTAACTCCCTTTTGTCTCACCATGTTTTCCAAATGAGTGCTGTGATTCTCTATCTTGGTGTTATTTTTGTCGCTAATAAATGAAGGTTGAGCATGCATTGCCTTGTAATTAGTTGGAGGAACAATGCAAGACTGCAGCATTTTTGGCCTTGGTTTGTTTTGGTGTGATTCAGAGAGTGGGGGAGAGACAGAAACGGAGAGAGAGAAGGATACAGAGAAACAGAGAGGAAGCACAGCCAGAACCCTGCGACTCCCTGTTGAGAGAACATAAGCTGCGTTGCAGGACTGCAGAATATGCTGCCTGGCTTCTAAAACCAGATTAGCAATGGCAGACCATTGTATTGTGTGCCATGGCATCAGCATGAGATCAGTGTGCATGTATACAGCCTAATGAATCTGTCACTAAGTTTGAGGTGGTTGGGATTGCTCTGGAAATGAAATCATGAGTGCCTGTAGCCCCTTTTTAGACTGATATCCCGTTAAATTGCTGTTAAGAAGACCCCTCATTATGCTGACTTTGCTTGTTCACATTGAACCAAACAAAAGCTTAATGCTGCCCCAGCGCGTGATTTTAGCATACACACAGCACGCAGGCGACGCAGTATCAGAGGCATGATGATGCATCGGCGTCCCGTCTCGTGTGTCAATCTGCACCTCGCCAATCAGAGCGTTTGCTCTGTGAATACCTCTACTACCGTCTTAACGCCGGACAAACAATGCCCCCCCCCCCTCCCATTCCATGTTTGTACCTTTCATACAGAACAGCGAGGTGGAATAAAGGTGCAACATTTCCGCTTTGAACAAGCTGTACAAAAAGGGCTTGTGTTAAAGGTCATGTGTCTCTTTACCTTGACATTAATTTGTGCATAATAATAACAGATTACAATGCATTATGTGGTCACTACATGGTACAGTTGACTTTCTGTTAATCTTAAAGCTAGACTGGCTACATTGGGCAGAATGGAAGATCGCTATGAAGATGCTATGTGTGAAAGGGTAAGGTAAAATCTGTACTGTTTAAGTTTCTCTATCAAACACTTCTGTAATGGTGTTAAAATAAAACGCATTGATTTGCTCTTCTGAGGGCCTATTTCTGTCCCAGCACCACACGGTCACATTTTGCTGCTAGGCACAAGTAAACCGCCCACTATTGATCAGCAAACGCTCTGATTGGTGAGGCGCAGATCATCTCTCAAGGTGGCCTGGGCTCAGATTTGGCGGGAGGCTACGGTAAGCAGCATGGCTGCAGGATCCTCAAGATGTAAAACATGGCTCATAATGTACACGTATAGCTACATTCACAGTTTCTACTCCTCTGTACTCCCAGCTCTGCGCCAATCAACACACCTCTGTTCACCCTGACAGCAGTCATACCGCCACTCCCTCACTCTTGTTTGCCCACTCACTCACTCACTCACTCACTCACTCCGCTATTTTACTGTGAGCCGTTAGACCTTGCTCTTTATAAAAGAACACAAAACACAATTGAAAACCCATTTTTATGATATGGGACCTTTAAAGCTAGACTGGCTGTATTAGACAGAATATATGCCCATATGCTTGAAATCAAGTTTTCAAACACTACCAGCTAGAGATGACATTCTTCCCTCTCGTGTTATATTTTGGGAATACCTACTTTTGCCGTCGCACAGAAAATGTACAACGGATTTATCTACAGGTAGAACTGGTTGTATCATTCCTCAGCCAATTAGGCCGAATAAGCCCAATTAGGGCTGCAACTGATGATTATTTTCAATATCAACTCCAGTTTCGGTTCTTTATTTTGATTAACAGAAGAATAGCTTGCAAGGATGACATCCTCATATTCCTGGTTTTGTCTGACCAACTCAAAGATATTCACTTTACAAAGATTCCTCACTTTTGAGAAGCAGGAACCAGAGGATATAAATGACTTAAGAGAATTGATGTTTTTAGAAAAAATACATATATTTTCTCTCTTGTTGAGAGTTAGCAGAGAGGATCAATACCACTGTAATATCTGCTGTGTCTGCTAAAGCTACAGCCTGCACCTGGTTAGCTTAGCATGAAGACTGACAGCAGGTAAAGGCCAAAGTAAAAAAGAAAAAGAGAAAAAAAAAACTACCAGCACCTCTACAGCTCACTTATTTGATTGTTTTTGTTTAATCAGTACAAAATTATTCAGTGTAACAACAATTAATCCTTTTACAGGTGACAATAGGAATCCTCATCAAAAACATACTTTGCCATTTAAGACTTTGGTTTTTGAATTACTCAAACAGGTTTAAAGTGTTAATTAGTGAACTTGAGAGCGGCTGGCAGGTGGATTTTAGACAAAGTTAAGCTGAGCTAACTGACAGCTGGTTGTTGCTTCTTATTTGCACGAGAGCGGTATCATTCTACTCACCTTACTCTTGGCAAGGAAGAAAAAAAGAATATTTTCCAAAATGTCAAACTATTCCTAAATGATTACTTGATTATCATAATTGTTGTTGATACATAATTTAAACTATGAACTAGTTTTCTCAGCATTAAATATGCATTTATATGTAGGGATGTGGAAAATAAGTGTGCGTGATCAGTGTGTGTTTTTGTTTAGGTGTTGGGCGACAGAGAGCATCACAAGTACCTGAGCACATGGACAAACATAGCTTAGCTTCAGCATGTGTAGCTCCTGCCTATCATTATTGTGTGTGTGTGTGTGTGTGTGTGTTTTTGTGCGATGCATGTGCATATCAGCATCCGAGCCACATTTGCAATTCACAGCAGCCTCCCTCGCACATTGTCCCAATCTCTGCCTACTTACACTGCTCTTTTTTTTGTTTTCCTCTGTGCATTGTTTTGGCCTGCAGCTATTGTATCTGTTTAGATTGACTGGTGGCTTGGCTTTACCTCTTGGCTTCAGGATGGGGAATGGGCTTGCAGAGAAGGGGGTAGATAACAGAGACAGACAGGGTCCTGATCACCCACGCTACACCCCCCCCCCCCCCCCCCCCCCCCCCCTACCAAAATATTACTCCACAGTGTACGCCACCCACCAAAACAAATAGGACATGTTAATTTCCTTTCCTCTTTATCTCTTCTGTCTCACGCAATCTCCTGTCTCTCCTTTGCAAGTATTCCCTGCCACTCAGCCCCTCGCCTTTTTTCCTCTTTTTTTTTTTTTTATCTCATTCCATACTCCTTGATTCTCCGCCTCTGTCTCTCCTCATTTCTCCCCTCTCAGGTTTAGCAGAGAGGAGGAGTGCCAGTGATTAGGAGGCGTTAGAAAGAATGGACGTGCTGTTCCCATAAACTGCTCTGTGCTGTCAACACCAGCTTTGGTGGAATGGAATCAGATAAAAAAAAAAGGAGAAAAAAAAAAAAATCACTGAGTGTGTGTGTATGTGTGTGCAAGAAGGAGGTGGGGGGGTTGGGGGGGTCAATTAGGAGTGTAGCCCGCCAGCACCAGTGAGACACATGACTCTCTTGCCTACTACTGTAAAGTCAGTTTGCCCTTCAGCTGAACTTTGGCTCACTTTAGCTCAGCAGAGCCGGGCCAGACGGAGATGAGAGGTGGGGAAAGAGGGGAAAAAGAAAAAAGGCAGCGAGAGGACTGACTCACAGTGGTGGAATTAATACCCCCACCCCTCTCCTCAAACGCGCACACACGCGCACACAAATATTTGGCAACATGCAGAGCAAGTGATGTGACACTTTGGCAAGGGACAGGGATACGGGGAGGGGGGTGGGGTGGGTGCAGAGAGCAGTCTGGCAGAGTCTACCAGGGCAAAGGGAAGCAGAAGTTCCAATGGCATTATCAGCTGCCTGCGGTGCTTCTTCTCTTTCTCTGTCAGTTCATAAACTCATATTCTTCTGAAGAGATTAGCAATCATGTTACGGTAACACTAGAGAACATGCACATTGGGATTTACACTCACTATATTAACTCTAACCTGATTCTTAATATGGAGACATTTTTAAGTGATTATTCTGAGCAAAAGTGAAGCATGAGGAGTTATTGGGATAAGAAGATTCCTGGTGGATTGCATACAGTACATACATGTCACAATCATTCATTAATTCTTTTATCTGGCAGTGGATGTGGACACAATTTCACCTCTGAACCTATGGCTCTAATAAATCAGGTTAAAAAAACACACTAAAACAAGAAATCAGAGTATGAATAGTTTTAGTACGATTTAAACAGAAAGTTTGTAAACGCTGAGAGAGTTTAATCACATCCACAGTAATAGAAGACTAACGGATAAACTGGTATAATTTCTAAAGCAAAAAGCACTTTTAAATTGAAGGCCACAGAATTATGATAAAAATCAATCATTAATGAGTGCACTGAATCAGAAATTATGCAATGTCACAATTTAAAAGTGTGACGGTCATGTCATATCATTATTTGAATTATTTATGTGCACAATGAATATCAATATGCTCTGAGGAAAAATAATAAAAGGTAACTGACATTGCTTTGTGAGATAGACAGTGCCACAGGCCTCGCAGCGCAACTTCCAACAATGGTCAACACGCAGATTAGAGCGATGCAGCATCAGTAGTTCTATATCACATATTAAAGTAATTTCTTCATTACATCTGAGGCATTATTATACTGACAGTAAAGATAGCAGCCACTCCGTATACACAGTGATTCAAATGGTCGACCACCAGCGCTCTGATTTTAAAATGTCCAGCACAGAAGGAGATTGCTTCGTGGCAGAGAAGAGGATAAAGGTTGAGATTCAAATTGTATTCTTAACCTTGAGAACAGCAGCAGTCAATGTCCATTTAGTAGCTCTTCAGGAGCTTTCGTTCATACTGCATGATCATCAGCAGATGGAATTGTACTTGTTCAAATTTCCTATTCTTCTGAGCACTAAGGACCTCTCATCCATGCTGATTCCAAGTGAATTCATGTGAATGAAGACGGATAATAAGTCTGTGTTCTGCTTAGAGTGTAACTGTTGATATAGGCTTAATTTTTTTTCACTGTTGAAATATTTCTTCCAAAAGAGGTATTTTCCGTAAACCGATAGCAACCTGAAACACGTGTAATGACAAGCAGAACATCTGCTCTGCAAAATGAATGAAAAATCCTCATGACAAACGTGCTCTTAAACACACAGTATGTAATTTTCTGCCGCTATGGGGTCTCTCAATCAAAACAATAACAAAAGACAGAGTTTGGTGACATTGTGAAGTAGCGTGGGATCATGGGTGTTGTTGTCTTTGCCTGGTTAGGATTCAGTGTTAATCGTTCAGGAGGTTTTTACTGGGAGCCAAATGATCCACAGAGCTCTCCTCATCTCGACCATGAGGACCAGGTGATTAGATCCAGTAAAAACACTGAATAAAGCAGTGTTTCATGTTAAAAGTCATCACTAATGAGCTGCCGCCAACAGTTGCTCAGCTTGTGTCTCTGATAACTTTAGATCCATACGTCCGATGACTAAAATCCTTCATCTGGTCAAAATACATTGTATTGTATTGCAAAAATGTGGCTTAAAACTGGATAAAAAGTCCATTTTGAGCTTCTGGCAAATGGGATTAGACAGCATTGACATGCAAACAAATCTAAGACTGTTACCTCGATTAAAATGGATGTATTTGTCTTGGTTTGAAAAATGCTGGAAACATTTTGGATAATGTAAGTACACAACTGAATAAAATATGTAACATAGGTGTAGTTGTTTCTAGGCATTTTAATGCAGAAAAGTTACATATTATACCTTTAACTTTGACAGTCAATAAAAGTGCCATGAGTCACTAACAGCCTCAGCCACAGTGTGCCTTGTTTATTGTAGTTATATCATTATTAATTTGATACTCGTGCTTATATAATCTTAAACGTAACTTTCAAATAAAATGTGTTAGGGCAGAAGAAAGATTAATTTAATTATAACGTGTATGACTTTATATTTTTCTAGGTCTGTGTTACAATGTGTACCTTTCAACATTCACTCTGCGCTTGTTCTTGATTCCACTGTTGTGTGGCTGGTGTTTAGCGTGTCACTGCGATTGCGTCCTTTTTAAGCTTCCTGCAGGTCTCACATGTCTGCCTGCTAAGTGGCCCACCTGTCTCTGTGTTCCCTCATAGCCAAATTAACAGGACATAAGACACAAAGCCTTACCTGTTTGCTACATATTCTCATTTGCAGTGGCCACGCATCATCTGCTTAGAGAAATCAGGGTGAACCGTCAGAATATCAAAGAGGCTGACATTTACTTGGAATGTAATTGTGTGTGTGTGTGCGTCTGTGTCGTTGGTGTTTCATCTTAGTGTTCTCTAGTTCTGACTCTTGGGTTTCTTCATCTGCCTCTTTCCTGTAACACAACAACGAATACAGTACCGACACATTTATTTGTGGTGCATTTTGAGCTGCCTGTGTTCGCAGGCGTTAGATTCACAGTGACAGGGAGAGATGGAGGGAACAGAACGAGAGGAGGCAAGGAAGCAAGAAAAGAAGGAACACAGACAGAATGACGGAGTAAGAGTGAGTGGCTATTCTCTCATGCTGAGTGAGTGGAGTGTCAAAACAGGACTGAAGTGTAGCAGTGCCATGAAAGATTGAATGCTCAGCGAGACTCCATGTTCCACATAGAATGTACAGACAGACAGGAACAGACAGAAAGAGAGGGAGTCACAGTGATAATGTAAAACCATAGAAGGACTGGAAGTTCAAGGAAAACATCACAGTGGGAAACCTTCACGCCGCAATGGATAATAAGGCTAATATAGTATAGTTATGAGTTTGAGTTGGCATCTTAAGTTAAAGCCTAGCTTTCACTCTCTGCAGTAAGCCATTCCCAGACTCCCTCCTATTTGCTATTGCTTTGCACTACTGCCCAATAAAGCAATAATGCCAGAAAAATAATCTCTAAAAGGATCATCAAATCGTTATGGATTCTCATAAGCTCAGAATTCACTGAAAAGCTGGAGATGTAAATCACAACTCTAACCCAGGCATTTCCAAAAACACCTGTTCTCTTGTGACTGATGTTTGTACCTTGAACCACTAATTGGTACTTATGGGGAAACCCTCCCACATACACTCCTCCCTCCATCACTCCTCACATGCACACATATACACACCTAGGAAATGGATTGACCTCATTCACAGTGCTTGGGGGGCTACATTAAAGGGTCTCTCACTCTCTTCCTGGTAGACTGTCAAAAAGCGGGTGGTCACTCTAAGTGAGAATCATGCCCTAGTTTGGCTAGCTCTGTTGGGAACCATGTGGTCTTTTGACAAGGCTTTTAATGGATAGGAGTGTTCTATGTGGATCAGGACCTTTGCGGTATATCGAAGCAGCTCTCTGAACCTTTAGCTTGGTGGACACTGCCTGTCAAGGAAATTCCTATTACTATTCTGAGACTGGATGCTTGTGGTTTGTGATTGGGCCTACAATTGAACCTTGGGGAACTCCATATAATTCTTGTCTCTTTCTCAAGCCCTTGACAAGAACTACAGACCTTTTTGCTTTTGTAGCAATAAAGTTCAAATCCTGACCAGTCTCCATTGTGTTACCTCTGTTCACATCATTTGCATTTTTGTTTTCATGGGCAATCCCATGTCCCTGAAGCTAGCAGTGTTCGTGTGGTCTTTGTTACATATTTCAAATGTTTCATCATACACAAGTGCTGCAAACATGCCAGTTAACACGCATGCAGTCCATGCTAAGACACAAAAATGCACACAGAGATACCCACATTCAAAGAGCACGCAGCCATAAATCATTTAAAGCACAAGTCTTCTCTGAGAAAAGCTTCGGATAAAAACAGCCCACCTGAGTCCAGCAGCACATAGATCAATCATGTATCACAAGAAAGTCAAGGGAAGAGTGGGATAACAGAAAGAGGAGTAGAGGGGGGGAAGAGAGGCCTTCTCAGCTTTGAGCACCCTGGGGCATGGATCCCTCTACTGGAGCTGGTTCTTGCATGTGGGAGAGAAGCTACATGGAATGGTCATGATGCACTTGCAAGTTTGTATTTAAGGTTCCTACATTTAAAGGCCACAGCTATCCATGCACACAATGCATAATGCATCGGACGTTCAACCCAGTGTGCAATTAGCAGAGCTTACACGCAAACTGTGCACGCATCGAGCCTCAGCCATTATAGGACAGTGTTAAGACATCAGACACTCCTCACCCTCCCCCACTACAGCCCCCTGTACTTTCTTCATCTTGTCAGAGTGAGAGAGGGAACGAGGATAAGATAAGGCCAGGCTATCTGCTTGGTGTGCCCTCCATTTGAAAGGGGCAATGTGGCACTATGCAGAGAAGGAAGGAAAAAGGGGAGGTCTATCATAAAGCAAGCTTGTTTCAGGTTAGCAAAGGGCACTCCGTGACAACAAGCGGTAATCCTTCTTTCCCAGGCCTAAAGGGGACAGAGCGATAGTATGGGGAAAGATTGAAAAAGAAGAAAAAAGCCTGCAAAAGAAAGATCGGTTCAGATATATGGGCTGACCAGGTGCAAGGAATATTTTCCTCATGAATATTTTAGTTATATGGTTGCATTTCAGCACAAACTCCTTATTAATGAGGCAAAAAGTTCAAATTAATCTCAGGCTTCTTGACAAACATCTCAGTGGCAGAGACTCTGTTGAGCCATCAATTATGAACTCCCCATTCATGAGATACTGTGGTAATACAAGTTCCCAAATCCCTTAAAAATAGTCATCTTTCCTTTTTGACTCCTTCACCTAACCCCCCCAGACTTGCAAATAGCCTGCGCTTGTTTGAGAGAATCCGTCTCTGTTCTTGGACTAACTGAGAAGCAGGGGTAGCATTCCTTCAAAAAGCCGGTTCTCCACTGCCTGCAATCTATAAAATTGCTGGGGAGGATCAATCTAGGTCTGAAGACGTAGCTAGAGTCAGTCTTCCCCTGAGTAGCAGGGCTGTGTGTAGCCTTATCCCCTGATGGATGTGGAGAGGGCTAGCTTTAATCCTGGACTAACAGCCAGTTCTCTGGCCCTTGATTGCTGCACAGCACAGAAAAACAGCCCAAGGGGCAAAATATAGTCCTCCTTTGATACCAAGGGACCAAGCTAAGATTTATATTTGTGTATGACTACATATGTTCATACATGAGGGGAGGGAAGGAAAAGAGAAAGAAGGTGTGAGAGAAAGGCTGATTTTATTATTTGTGGGTATTGGGTTTTTGTTCACTCCTAAATCCTGGCCATCAATAACAATCTCACAGAATAATAAGGCATAAGGACCTTGAGCAGACAGAGCGAGAAGGCTTTGATTTTTACATTAAAGCCAGCACACACATGCACACACACTTCTCAGAAATATTCTTTTGAAATACTTGTCTAACCTGTATGTAAACTGTATCCTCCTGATATCGAGTTGCTTCATCTTTTATACAACCAACATCTCAGTTTGCACAAATAAACATCCTTCTGTAACTCATCTGTTTTCCTTGTTAATTTTCTTATGTCTAACTGGTATAAATTTTACAAGCGACATTATTATTATAATGGATTTTCCCCTATTTGAAGTTATCAGTGTACTTGATTAAAAAAAAACAAAAAAAAACAAACAAAAAAAAACGGTTAGTGTGTTCCAATTGGGGCATTTCCACCACATTGACCTCAACAACTAATACAGGTCATGACTGTCATTTGCCACTCAGGTTAAGGCTTTGGATCTCAGATCAATGGGTTGATTGAAAATTGCCGGGCAGTCAGAGTTTTTAGTTCAATTTCCAAACCTGCTGAAGTATTCCCATAAATATATTAGTTAAAATACATGTTTTTACAGTGTTCCATTATGACTGAATATGTCCAACTCTTACATACACATGATGTTAGCAGGTTGTTTTCAGCATGAGCCCTTACACCTTCAATGCAAATATTTATGGTCCCTCAGCTGCTTGACCTATGTCCGTCTTGACAGCTAGAATGGCAGGCTTCTGTCTGTTTATAAAGACATGGGGTGCAAAAGCTCACATATGGTCATTAGCATGCTGGACGGACAGCAACAAATTAGGGCTCTGGATTAGCAGTAAGCTTTAGCTCATGTTAACATTTGGAGGGGGAAGAGGTGTTTTTAACAAAGACTTCATTTGGGTGGCTTGCTTGCTCCAGGCAATGTTTTCATGTCATTATTCAAACTATGCAATGTAGTCTAATTATTTCAGGGTGTAGAACATAGAAGATAGTTGTGAAGTTGCATTGCTGAATGCACAGTGCTCTGTGTACGCCACCTTGATTGTATGGGTTAATTAAAATATGGTTAAGGTGAGCTGCATTTCAGCGGAATGAGAAATAATAAAGTTTTAGCAAAGCTTTCAGGTTATCAGGTTTCAGTGTGACTGTATATCCTAATTTTTAATGGGTAAAAATAATTCATTATAACACCTAATTACTTAAATGTGCCAATCCCCTGGGAGCAAAGAAGTTGTTAAAAAAAAAGAGAAGGCCCCCCATGGTGACAGTGATGCCCAAGTCATTGAGGGTGACGGTGTCAACTTTGGCTGGCACCTTGCCCAGCCTCTCTGGGGACCACATGTGGCATGCACCATTGCACTGTTACATGTCTGTGCCAACAAGCAACCCCACCCCCTGCCTTTGCCCTAAAATATGCCCCTTTAAATGCACTCACCTGCCAAAATGTCCTCATGCACAACGGCCCGTGCAACCTTTAGAAAACCTCACTGTCATCTCTCCAGCTCACCCAGGAGGGCAGTAAATGAGGAAAATATACATTTTAATTGAGCTACTTAGAGTGCCTTATGCCCTTGTGCAGGTGAAATGACTGTAACTTCTATACACACACAGCGTACAGTGTACAGTGTTCCGGATCATCCATCTCCGCTGCCAATGAAGCTACCTTGCCCGAGGGTGCAGCTACGCACTGCAATACCTTCCTTTGGGGACAGGGCCACTGACACTTCCAGTCACCTTTTCCAGTTCTATTTCTACTTCTCTCCCTTCCTCCCTTCCTTTAAAAACTTCCCTTCCTCCTTCATGCTGCTGCAAATAAACAGCGAAAGGGGCTTAAGGGTGGCCGAGTGGCTGATTTCTTTTTTCTCCACGCTGCTTCCCATTTCCTCTAAAGTTACGGTCCCCAAAAATGGGCTTTAATGGGAAACTGAGGACAAGGTAAATGGGGACTTTATCTGGCCATCAGTTTGGCAGTTAGAACTGCTGCCGAATGGGCTTTGAAATCTCCTTAAGGCAACTCTGAGGTGGGGAGAGGAAGAGAGACAGCAAGGTGGGGTCAAAAGTAGAAGAGAGACAGAAGGAGAGAGAGAGAGATAAGGGCTATAAGGGAGGGAGTTAGGACAGTGAGAAAGAGATTGCAAGTGATGGGAGACAAGGGTGGCTGAAAATGACTGTATGGAGGAGAGGGAGGAAGAGGTGGAGATATGATCGGTCAGGGAGGACTAGAAGAGGTCAGAGTTGGATTAACCTGCATAAGGATTAGACAGCACTGTGAGGGGAGCCTCAGGCCTACAGCAGCTGTTGCCCAGGGTGCCAGTCACTTTCCACTGCAAGATTTGTGTGTGTGTGTGTGTGTGTGTGTGTGTTTGTGTGTGTTGTGGTCAGCAGATAAAATACACTTATACTGTGTGTGTGTTTGGTGGACATCGCTAGTGCACAAGTGAGGGAAGTTTGCATAAAATAAAACTTTTTAAAGCATATGAGACACGAAGTGTTTTATATTTTTCTTACTGTGGACAAATCTCATGAAAAGACCAACAATGAATTCATTCTACTGACAAATATTGCCTGTGTAGCTAAAGCCTGATTAGCATGATTGTCACAATGCATTGCCATTTTGTTTTTCTTCATTTACTCAGCCTGACATTGTGTTCATGGTAGCCAATTTCTGCTTGGGAGTTGGGGTATTTTGCTTTGACGTGCCCATTCTGACATCATTTTCTGTTGATACAGAAACTGCTGTAGTGGTTGCAGGGAGTTTTTTTTCATGATGGTTGAAGAAATATGCTAATTTAAGAGTTATTATTTCTGAAACTGGCTTATAACAACCTGTATAGCTTCATTGATCTCATCCTCTATCACTATTTTCTTCACAGATCTAGCTTGGTAGCGTCACATCCCAATTATTAATTCTGCATTCAAATATGTGATTGGTGTTAAGGTCACTGACCGAATTAGAGATGTGGGCAGCGATCCAGTCGTCTGGAACCAGGCTGATTTAACCCCTCTATCAATATAGTCCCAAATAAATGAAGAACTTACTCTTCTGTTGTTAATGTTTGTTAAGAACTAAGTGTTTTTGTGGCCTGTCTTAAGGATTTAAATCTTTAGTATGAACAAATGGGCTTGGGGCTGAGTGCTACAGACAATGCAGGCGATTCTGAAGGGAAACTACTGAGAGATGGACAAAAGCATTGTTGGTTTTATTCTATTAATAGGATTTGACAACAATAAGTAAAGTATACAGTGAAATAAGCTTATTTTTTATTTTTATTTAATTATTAACAGGTAGAAAATCACCACACTGCAAAGTGTGAAGTTACTGGTTGTTCTGTTTTGCATTTGACTTTAAGTTTCTGTCAAGATTTATGTGCTTGAATATGTATATACATGTGACCAAGTGTCATCCTTCACAAATATAACCAGGCAAACAGTTTCACCAGAGCCCTCCATCATCTGTCTGGAGCTGTCCATCTCTCTTTCGCTCTTATCTTTTGGACTTGGCTACAGAGGGGCTCTGGGCTATGTCATCTTGTCTCTAAATACACATGCACACAAACACACACACACACACACACACACACACACACACACACACACACACACACACACACACACACACACACACACACACACACAGACAGACGTGCACACAGATCTTTCCTCCATCACAGTAGGAGACAGTGGGTTTGGCTTTCGCTCTGATCTCTCCATGCAGCCTCCGAGCCTTGGAGATAGGGTCAGCTCAGCGCATGATGGCCTTCCAATCCGTCTCTGATACAAACAATGCACACACGCGCACATGCACACGCGCGCACACACACACACATATATATATGCCCCGCGACATACACAGTCTCGGAAAACTCACACATCACACACAGCACGGGTCAATAACCAGGGTATACCAACAGCAATCACAGGACTGCTGGACGTGGGGGCTGTGTATTTGCGTGACATTCGATCGGATGGATTTGCCTTGTTCTTTGCCAGTCTCCCGGGAGAGGAAGCCGAGGGTGGGGAAGCGATCTGTGGCATTCTTTCAGGGATGATTCTCTCCTCAGTCTCTCTGATGATGGTGGCCTTGGCTCACAATGGGTACACTACGGGTCCCGCATTGAAACAATTGCACCTCCACGGGCTCCCTGTATTCACTGTTGACCCAGGGGGGTGGGGGCAGGGGGATGGTTTGTAAACCGTTAAAGGTTCGGTTTTCATTGTGTGTGTGTGTGTGTGTGTATGTGTGTGTACACAAGCACGTGTGAGCCTTCAAGTCTGTGTGCCGTGTGTGTGTGTGTGTGTCTTTGAGCAATGTGTTTGGGAAACAGAAAGAGAGAGCTTTTATCTGTATTGTCAGGGGATAATCACACAGCATACCCTTGAATATCCTGTGTGATAAAATCTGATGTGACACTGTGGGATAGCAGGGATGATTGAACTCTTGTCTTAAAGAAATCAAGCAAATCCACCCTCACTCTGCTTGAGATGGGGATACAACACAACAATGTCAAATGACTGTGTTTGGAGCATGAAGCAATCAGGGAAATAGTATAACAGTTACAAGGCAAGCCAACATGCATTACCCTCTGAACATGAAACCTTTCTTACATCTGGGAGGATTTACCTCATGAAATCCTTGAGTGAAATGGATCTAAGAGACATTTCTCTCCTCTCTCTATATGTTCTCCTTAATCAAACAAATAGAATGCATCAAGGGTATTAAACAATCTGAAAGGAGTTAGATTTAAATACGGAGCAGACTTGAAATGGCTCATTTGTGAAGGTGTTTTGTAGATGCGAGTTCCGGTTATTTACACTTTTTGATCCTCAAGTTTGCAATCACTATCAAATGGTATTCCTGTAGTTGTTAGGGTTAATGCCTTGCTTAAAAGACAGTTTGGCACTGATGATGCTTTTCAAAAATACACGCTTGTACAGTTTGGTCTTCACCAGGCGGAGAAATTTACAGAACATCCATTGATTTGATTTCCGCTACAGTGGGTGAGGTAAACGTGCCCAGAGTGAATCTTGAGAATCAATAGAGAAATTGTCTATTATTGGCCTTGATCAATAATAGATATAGTTAATAGTTTACAAGATATAGCCAGAGGGAGATTTGTGTGATTTGGACAACAGCCAGTGAATATTACATTTCACTACACACTCACCAAACACTTTTTTAGAAACGCCAATGCTAATATTGGGTCGGGACTCCCTTTGCTCACAACACAGCCTCTGTTCTCCGTGGCATGGATTCTACAAGATGTTGGAAACTTTCCTTTGAGATTCTACTCCATGCTGACATGATTACATCACATCATTTCTGCAGGTTTGTCAGCTGCATACTCATTCTGCCAATCTCCTGTTGTACCAGATCCTGAAGATGTTCTACTGGATCCAGATCTGGTGACTGGTGAGGCCACTGAAGTTCACTGAACTCACTGCCATGTTCATGAAACCAGTTTGAGATGACTTTTGCTGAGTGACATGGTGCATTATCACGCTGGAAGTAGCCATTAGAAGATGGTTGGTTGTTGCCATGAAAGGTACATGGTCAGCAACAATACTCAGACAGTGTGTGTTTTGATTGGTACAAAGGGACCAAAGTGTGTCAAGAAAACATTCCCCACACCATCACACCACCACCACCAGCATGGACTGTTGGGTCCATGGATTCATGCCAGTTGACTCCAGATTCTGACCCTACCACCTGTGAGCCTCAGCAGAAATCCAGATCCATCCAGACTACGTTTTCAACTGTATTGTTCAGTTTTGTTGAGCCTGTGACCACTGCAGCCTCAGATTTCTGTTCACAGCAGTGGAACCTGATGTGGTCTTCTGCTGTTGTAGGTTCAAGGTTAGACATGTGCATTCGGAAGCTTTTCTGCTCACCACAGTTGTGAAACATGTCTATCTGAGTTACCGTAGCCCTTCCGTCAGTTTCGACCAGTCTGTCCATTCTCCTCTGACCTCTCTCTCAAGGTGTCTCCATCTGCAAAGCTGCTGCTCACGGAATGCTTTTTGTTTTTCGCACCATTCAGGGTAAAAACTCTGGAGACTGTTGTGCCTGAAAATCCCAGGAGATGAGCAGTTTCAGAACAGAAATACAAAAACCAGCCCGTCTGGCACCAACAATCATGCCACGGTGAAAGTCAACATCACATCCTTTTCACTGTTCCGATGTTTGATGTGAACATTAACTGAAGCTCCTGACCTTTATCCGTACAATTTTATGCATTGCACTGCTGCCACATGATCGGCTGATTAGATAATTGCTTGAATAAGCAGGTGTGCAGGTGTTCCTAATAAAGTGCTCAGAGATGCGCATGCACCACAGACTTTAAAAAAAGGACACAGCGTCACACACAGCCCCTGTGTGGATTGTTGTGCATGATGAAATGGAAATGGATCTCCTCTGGGAGACATGCGAAAGATGGAAAATTCCAAAAACACCTTCAGTCTGCATTGCCCTTCAAATCAAAATAATTTCACTTTCAAGCCAAGCCATGACCTCCACATTTACAAGATAACAAATTTGTCATATGGTGAAACAGGTACAAAATCTAGAGGTTTCCATGTGATGTAAGTGTGAAGCTATTAAAAAATGGCATTTTGGATTTCAATATTTCATTGAGGTGTGTGTAAGTGTGATGTACTAGAGGTGCTGGAACAGGGCATATGCATAGTGATAAAAACTTACTTTTAAGCTATATTAGAAGAAATGTCCTGCTGTCATTACAGTAAAATTAACAGTTATCAATGAAACAAGGTGTAGAAACAAATTCACAGAATAAGTAGTTGAATGAGTGACAGAGGACGCTGCTTACAAGTTTCTAAATGAGAAAACGTCTATTTGTCTGCTATCACGAGTATCTCTGAGGGAACAAACAGACTAAAAATGGCAGCCCGTGTCCATTAGCATGCCATCTGCAATGCATAGAGATGTGAGAGAAGCCGAGCTCATAAAGCCTTACCTCTCGGAAAGATTCTCCACGCTTGACCTTACAGATAATACTTCCGCTAGATTTTGGAGTGCTTAATAAGTAATATTCTGCTAAAGGCCAGCAGGTATTTGGAGCAGGGAATCATTACTGAATGAGGCTCAGACCAAGTTTATGGTCCCAATTATGCTGGGCTATAAAAGTCTGATACTGGCCGAGCAAAAAGTTTCCAAGTTGCTGAGAACAGACTCCAGATTAGAAATTCATTTGAGAGATATGATGTGAAATTACGATCGTGAGATGTGCGAGGAAGTTGCATCATACTTACACCAGCTTTTCTCTCTGGCCAGATCAAGGCTAATATCTGTTTAAATATGCAACTTTCAAGACTGCAATTGATTGGAATGAGGCACACAATGGCTGCATCCACACAATGACTCGAAACCATCGCTTATACAAATCTCAATAAACGAACATTCTTCAAACATAAATCGCAGTATTGCTATCTGAATGTGTATGAATAGATTTCACTCAGTGGCAGCGGGTATACACAGCAGATGAATTGTAAATATTTCATTTTGATTTCTGGGATAAGGTTTTATTATTGATGATGAAGGGGGTGCGGTCTTTCCCTTGCGTAGAGATTATGATAAAATGGATATTAGTCTCACTCCTCTGGTTAAGACCATGAATGACACCGAGGGAAAGTTCAGTCTTCCACCCTCTACCTATATAATATCACCTCTTCCTCTCTTTTACTCTCCTGTCATCACTATTCCTCTCTGCTGGCCCTGAACCTGCACCTGCACCCACATCCGTTCCTTTTTCTCTTTCATGGTCTCATTTGTCTTCTTGCGTCTCTCTCTGCCAGTCTCTGTCATGCTTTCACCCACCTCTCATCTCCCCCCCCCCCTTCCAAGGAACGGATTCAGGTGAGCCAATTTCATCTCGGTCATGCCTCTTGTTTGCAACAGTCAATTCGGCTTCTCTGGAAAATGGCCCCCTCTCTTCATCGAGGGCCTTTTCATTTGGACAACTTGGCTCCTTTGCCCTAACCCTGAAATTACTTTTGGGTGGTTGTGAAAAGGGTGATGCGTTAGTGTGATACGGTGTCTCGTCTTTTCATGCTGGACTGACACCATCGTCCAGTGGCAGTGGTTTTGTTTGGCTCAAGCCAAGACTGACAGAAGACAGACTGATTATGAGAATACCGTCAGCTGAGATGCAACTTCTGGTGTTAGTAGGCTCCACATTAGCAAAAAGCTTTAGCAGTCTGTTGAGTTATGATTAATGTTGACACAATGTGAAGTCATTGAGCATGAAGGGTATTTCTTTTTTAATTTCTAAATACCAGGTGTAGATGAGGCTGATGGGAGTGCCAAGTATTTGACAAATGAAATTTTTGACCTGCTGTTAGCGCTAGAAGTCAGGGAATCACCAAAGACGTTATCTTGGGACCACGTCTGTACCTAATTTCATGACAAGTCACGAAAGTGGTGACTGACAGACTGACAGTGCCATCAGAAGGGATCTCTTAAAAGAAACATATTGCTTCAGTATTTATCTTTCATCAGACACTAATACGAATCCCTGCATACCCTAATCTTTCTAGTCTGCTGCAGTGTGTTGCCAAGCAATTACACTGCAGACATGGAACAATGGAAGTACAGGTGTTGAGTGAAAGTGATTTTCTGAGGAGACGTTGCTGCGTAAAACAGTATTGCTCGGAAAACTACAATGGCATACAAAGTGAACCCGGATGTTCCCCTGACATAGCGCTTTAAAGTGAGGATGGTGTTGTCAGCAGCTCATTAATGCTTTGTTAACATTTTCTGTAATGGGAAATAAATTAGGCACAAGCAATATGGCAACCTGTGTTCTAAGAATATTCTCTCACCTGTTCATAAGCCTTGACATTTCAGAAAAGACAGACCTTTAGCTCACCAATCAAGTTTCACATTAGGTTACAGACATGAATACAACCCAATGATGCTGATCCAAGTGTGCAGGGACTCTTTTGATTATGCTCCTCGAGCTGCCTTGCTCTTTCACTCCTACCCGTCTCTCCCTCTTTTTCCTCCTTTTTCATCTCGCCCTCTGAGAGATCACACCCTGTCCACATGCTCCAGCCATTAGCTAATAATTCTCTCAGATCATGAGTCGTTTACTTCACTCACTCAAGCACCGCCAGGTTCGTCTAATGGTGATGACCCGGGATGTGTGCGTGACAGAAACTTTTGTGTGTGTGTGTGTGTGTGTGTTAGCGTGCGTGTGCTTGCACATACTGCACGGCTGCATCTGTTACCTGCGCCGCCTTCACGTGTCATTGGCTGCGGGATATGAGAAGCCTTCGCCTCTCAGCCTCCCATCCTGAGGAATAGGAGCTGAACGGTGTGCAGCTCTGACCGGAGGCAATCACAGTTAGCTTTAACGGTGGGAGCTAATGAGAGAGGGCTAGCGCTCTGACTGTGTAAAGAGGGTGCGGAGCCACGGCTAATGCAAACACGCTCAGTTGATTTTGACACATTGCACACACACGCTGGGAACGGATGAGCTATTTGGATAGTATTGGCATTTAGGTGAGGAAACAGTGGGGAGGGAACATAAAGTGTTCAATAAAATACTCCAAGTGCTCTCAACGGCAACTCAAATACTTGAGCAGTGTTCCCCCTAGGGTAAAAATATCTTCAAAATGTTATTAATTGTATATATTGGCTATATTCTGCTCATTAGAATGCAACTAACATGTCGCTCATTCCCTCATTCTCCCATTTAACGCTTTTTGTATGCGCATATGTACACATGCTGACAGTCCATTACAACTGTATCCTCCAGGGAAATCAGTCCATTCTGAGGACTCCATATGTCACATGTTGACATTATATCCTTATCATTACTTGATGCATGGGAGTGGAATTAACACAATTTCCCCTGAACATTAGAAATCACATCTGTAAATGCTGAAATAAACAAACAATGGAAATTTGAATAAAAAGTGAGCGATTCCGACAGAGAGAGAGAGAGAGAGAGAGAGAGAGAGAGAGAGAGAGAGGAGCTGAAGACTGAAAACACCCAAACAATCCGCTGCTCCCACTTAAAGATAGGATCACAATCAGGTAACACACACACACACACACACACACACACACACACACACACACACACACACACACACACACACACACACACACACACACACACACCTGCCTGCTTGCTTGTCTGATCCCCTTCTCCGACCTCACTGATTCCTCCAGTAAAAAAACAGGGATACGGAGAGAGAGACAGGGAGAAGGAAAGGGGGAAAGGGGAGGGAGGGGAAGAGGGAGGAGTAGAATGGCATTATGTCTATCGGTGTGGATAATTGAATGTTGGAGCGTTTTTCTCCAAGCCTTTGTTGTCCAATCAATACAGCAGCTCCCATGGGAGCTAATCTGTATTAGCAGAATTAGCCTGCTGGCTAACTCAGATGTCTCAACCACAAGACCTCTTTCCCATGTTCACCAGAGTGACGTGAGGATGTGGGGCGAGTGACAACTGTGTGCTGGGGATGCAAGGAGTCATCCACTGCAGTGTAGGGGTAAATACAAGGCTGATGTATTCCAAATTTCGAGTTTTAAATCACCCCAAAATGTTGTTTATATGAAATCTTCCACTGCATCCCTGTTCTTCTGTGTCGGTCCAAACAGGAACTACGGTTCTGGAGGACTGAAGACAGCTCACTGAGCTAAAGAAGGATCTGTCATGTGGGAAAAATGGTCTACTTAAATAGGAAAATGGGAAATCAGTGTGAAATGGTGTGAAAAAAAAGAGTATTAACGAGATGGCTAAAGTGATGGTAACAACATGAAGCACGTCATCGCCGCCGTCTTTCACCATTTTGCTGGAACTTTATCTGCCTTGAGAAAGAAAGTGAAACATCAGCCTCAGATAATTAACACCATCAATCATGCAATATGCTCGGTGGTTCCAGGTATGATGCTCTGAATTTGATAGAAAGTGATGAATATGAATGATGGAGGAGAAGTGGTGTTTATCAGTAGCCTCTTTCACACAAGTTACAGACACAGGGGAAACTGCAGCGCTGTGTTTACAAAGCTCAACATGGAACATATGAGAATTAGCGGGGTGTGTGTGGTGTGTGGAACACTTGACTGTGCACCATTTGTGTTCAAATGTGTGTTTCACACTGTGTGTTTTTGTGTGGATGTGTGTGTGTGTGAGAGAATGCGAGTTTTTGTGTGTGTGTGTGTGTGTGTGTGTGTGTGTGTGAGCATTAAGAATGAGCGGCCTGCTCGTGCTAATGAGAGGTGAAGGGAGACAGTAATTGAAACCCTGGGGAGAGCAGGAGACGGAAGTGGAGGGGGGCAGCAAATGGAAAAAACACACTCCCTGTACTCCTTTATTTTCACCGTGGATCTAGGCAGCATGTTTCCCCATGAGACACAGCCGGAGGGGAGAGTGCTTTCTTTCTCTCCCTCTCTCTTCACACACTTCACGTTGTGCGGTTACACTACAAAACACACAGTCAGGACCTATGAGTGAATGACATAAAAAGCCTCATTTTGATTTGCATGAAACTGAAGGTGGTCTTTGAAACCTCAGTCTGACATTTGTGTGCACCGCAGTTTCGGCCCATCCAAACTGTTGAATACATTTTCACTGTGTTGCATGGATCCCAAGTGGATTGTGAACTGCTGGGTGGAAACGTTAATGTGGAGTTGCAAAGCAGGGTCATTCAGGGTCAAAGGTAAAGTTATATTAACTACATTTGGAGCCCTTCCGAGGCTTGGATTGGCATCAAACTCTCTGCAGTATGAGAGATAAAAATACCACACATAAAAGTTCAACCAGAGAAGTTAACTACGACTCCCAAGGAGCACTTCCATTCACGTGCACCTTTCCTAAAATTCTCATGTGTGCACAGTTATATTTTTTGTCATATAAGAAAAAAAATGGATTTTTAACCTTAATGCAATGAATGATGGTTAGTACATGTGAATAAGCTAATGTTTTTAAGTAAATAATCCCTCTGACAATTTGTCAAATGAACTCATGATTATTAGTTGGGATCCGACACAAGTTAGCAGAGCTGTCTCCATTTCTAATAAGTCATAGATGAAGATTCTAAGTTTTCAGGACTCCCTGACTTTGTTGAAATAAGAGATCAGCTTCATTTGTTGGTTTTACTTTGAATGCTAATAATTGAAGTTTGTACGGCCTAACAACCCCTAACTGTTATTTATGCCAAAGAATATAAGTTGCAGTTTTACAGTGAGTATCAAATCAGTTCACTTTTAGATTCGGGATCAAGATCGTTTGGAATCAGCTGCAACAATGAAGGAATCTGAAGTTGCTGCAGCCCTGATTTGCGCCTCTAACAGGCTTGATATAAGTGTGTTCCTCCACCTTTACTGGGACTACCTTATTCCCTTGGCCTCTCACACCGTTTGTTGATCCAGTATGTACAGCACGTTGTGTCCTGTGAGACAAATTGTGCCTAGATACTATTTCAGCCTGGCTGCGATGAGCCAAAAGTATGGGTTTACTTGACCCTGGCCATATCTGGACGCTGTGCTGCCTGCTACAGGGGACCGTAGTGTTATAACATTGTCACCACGTAATAACTCCATGCGTGATGACACCCAAGATACTTCATACACACACACACACACACACACACACACACACACACACACACACACACACATATACTGGAGTCGCTGGACAAGGCCTTGGAAAGCGTGTGTGGTTACTGGACAGTTTAAGCTGCTAATGATATTTGTGTGAACTGGTGACTGCATGCTTGCCACAGACGGAATGTGATCAATGTAGGTAAAAGTAAAAAAGAAAAAAGAAAAGGCAAGGTCTTTTATCAACCAAGCACTCAGCACAGTGCAGCCACAGTAAACAGCCATGCACGTGCATGCACACGCACGGACGCACACACACACACACACACACACACACACACACACACAGATAAACATACACGCCAAGAAATCTTCCAGGGAAGCTCCAGTTGTTACAAAACTACCATCCCCTCTGGCCTAATATCCTAAAAACACACACACACACACACACACACACACACACACACACACACACACACATACACACACACACCCATCAACAAACACATTACATTTGCCAAAGCTGCAGCAAGTGATGTGAATAAACAAATACTGAAAGCTGATAACAATGTTAATGCACACTTCCCAAACACTGCACAATTTCCAAGCTGTTTTACTATACATTAAATGTTCTGTTTTTCATGTAAGCTGCTTTTCCGCTGACCAAATTCCTAGCGTTTTCTGTATTTTAGCTTCTGAGAATGTTCAGACTTGCAGACATTATTCTGAAGGGAGATAGCGAAAAAAGGAAAACTGAAGTTTAACTTCACAAACGCCTGAATATGTTTCTTCAAAGGTGCCACGCACGTGTCTTAAAAGGTGGTACAGACAAATTAGCACACCATTAAGCCAATCGATTGCTGGCACAAAGCCACCCGAAGAGGAGAAAAACACTCTAAAATGAGTACTGTGGGTTAGCATGTATTACCAAGTAGGCTACAGCCTTTATAGTGATTTCTATCATAGCACACAAAATATGTACACACACACACACACACACACTTGTGTAAATGTAAATTCAGACCTTTTACCTAAAACAGTGCTCTGTCCTTGAGCTAGTGCATAGCGTTTGTGGTACGTTCTGTACCTAAAAACAGATATTGCCCTAATAAAAGAGGACACATTAACACATGTGCACACACACACATACAAGACATACAGAAAGTGCTCCCCTGAAATCTTTCCTGGAAATCACCCAAGACGTTGCTTCAAAGCTTCCCTTTCAACCTCACAACGACACACAAACACACACACAAACACAAAAACACACACAGACACCCTGTACCATGGTGACAGCGGTCATAAATAAGTTGCAGCCTCATGGAGACACAACAACTTGTCACTGCTGGATTGAAAAACAACCTTAACTGAAAGAGGGTTGCATGGCTCACTGTGGATCAGACTTCACTGAGGTCAATCAGTTTGTGCTGGTTTTAAGTGTACACTGATCTGTACTGAGACACCTTAAACAGAAACTATACTATAAACATATTATTCAAATGATCTGAGCTTGAACAGGCGAGGCGAGTACAGTATCTGCCATGTGCATCACAAAGCATGTTTAAAAAGGAGGTAAACTGACAAGGTAAATTATGACTTGAGCCGTGAGCAATAAGACCTTTTGTTTCAACTACGTTCGCCAAGGACGTTGCCTTCCTTGTCATCTGGACTCTTGCTGGCAACTGCGCACCAACTGCAACATTCTATGAAAGTAGAGACTCTCATAAAATGGTGACACTGCAATCAAGAGAGAGGTGTGACAACACATCAAGGGTTTTATTTTCAGAGGACACATCATGAGTCATAATTCTAAGGATATTTTAGGTAAAGAGGTGCTGCTAAAGTCCGACTGTGGCATGGCCACATGGAAAATAGACAAGAGGGCAAGCTCATAGACACTTTCTTACACGTGTTCACTACTGCCACATGTGAATTCTAATATAGTCTCACAGTTAAGGCACAACATTCATGTGCATGCAGGTGTCTTTGAAACCTGTGAGGGTAAATGCACTAAAAGCAGTCGACAGTTGCTACCCCCAGGGCCTCCAATCCTACCACCCCCACCCCACCCCACCCCCCCAAGCCATAGCAACTGGGCCAGCATCCAACAGAAGGGTCAGAGCCTTACTTGAACTGAACTAGTGCACACATTTGTGCACGTAAGTTTATGCATGGCACGAGATGGCGGCCGCCAGCCACTCTGTGAGCTGCGGAGCCAAAATTCCACCATGCATCCAGTGGTAATTTATAAACCTGCTGGGTAACTGGAAAAGTTGAGGCTGAGGACACGAGTTCAAATCAGCTGCATATGCTGGATTCAGCACATTGCATGAAATCGCAATGATACATGTTGTCCCTCCATAAACAAGATTTTCCACAATTGGCACATTCCTTAAAGATCTGATCTTTAAGTATAATTTCAAGCTTCTGCACATTTAATCATATGGATACCAATCATATACATGAAAACCTTTCAGCAGTTGCTGACACACAGAAAAAGAAATACCCTACAGTCGTAAAACATGAAAGTGCAGGAGCTGGCTCCCTGGCTTGGCCCTGAGCTCGCCATTCCAACTTTGACAACAAGGCCTTAAAATACCAGAGCCCTAAGGGGGGGATTTATGTCCATTTGCAGAAGGTGAATGAATATGGGACATATATAAAAAGAACCAGAAAGGTCTCGGCTATAAATTAAGGCCAAGGGGTGGATGCAGGGCAACCGCATAAGACAGGAGGACCCTTTTGTGCAAAGGTGTTCGATGACCTCTTATTGTTGAAAGTCTCCTGTACAGTCTATTGCCTTTACTGATACGAGGACGGGGAGAGTAAAAATGAATCATAAACACATACAGTACATCCACAGATTATGGCAGATAGGTGTTCATAAAAATAACAGCATCTGATTCCAGCGTGTTTGAAGCACGCTATACTGTATACCGCATAGAAATATGTCCACCGGTCAGGATTTGGCAACACCGCGGCACCTATCCATGAGTGTCTTTGCTAATATATACTGTTCCTGTGATATAAAATTGGATATACCATTATAGAAGATTTTGGCCATATCGCCCACCCCTAGCTGGTACATAGTAACTATGATTTTTTTAATTTATTTATTTATTACTGAAGATGCAGTTCTGTTCAACACCATTGGTGCAGTGGATTAATAAAGACCACGCCCATGACCAGAACATTGCATTTTCTCAACAGCCACTTGCTATTGCTCTGCAGATTTGCAGCGGTTGTGGAGAACCAAGGGGACAAGTGGGCAGTGTGGATGAAGAGTGGATGGAGCACCTCCCCCCGGCCTCTTCTCCCTCCCACCCTTCCCAGAACTGATGAAGGACTTAATCTCTGGTGCTACCTCATCAGTCCAATAATCTAATTAGGGGGAAAGGGAGAGTGTCGGGATGGATTCATACTTTGGACTGTGCCGCGCCCCCTTACCTGCCCCTGCTGCCATTGCCGTGCACATTAATCAGAGAAGAGGAACCTCCTCTCCTTCTAGTAGAGAGAGAGAGAGAGAGAGAGAGAGAGTGAGAGAGAGAGAGAGAGAGAGAGAGAGAGAGAGAGAGAGGAGGGGGGGCTAGGGGGGGCAGAGGGTATGAAACAGACACACTTTCCAAGAGGCCTGGCTTACATATTTCATGGCACATTACGGATGTCTTGCCTCAGCTCCGCCGACAACTCATTAGGACCTTTATGAAGGGGGAGAGGAGAAAGGGAGGGAGAGAAGAGAGGGGAAGAGTAGCAAAGCAGTCTTAATATGCATCTGTATATCTGGTCTCTCTTTTAGATCTTTCTTTTAGAGTTTTAGCACAAGTGTAAATGGACTACCCAGTGGTGGGTTTAAGTGCAGCTTTTTCTCTCTGAATTTTAAAATTATGTACAGTACAAGTTTGTTCTCCCGGGGAGCATGTAGAGAGCCATGTACTTCATCCAATACACATAAAGATGGCAGTGGGTTTTCCTCGAAGGAGGAGTTCCTTCATATAATAGTTAGCATGCTACCCTACTGCATTTTAGAAGAGTCCCTTTACTTCAGGGTGATGCAGCACAAATCTGTACCTTCAACAATCAGAAACCAGCCCATTATGGTGGCAGAGAGGGTACACATCTGGTCTCAGGACGGCCCATTACTGCATGTGCCTTTGATGGTGCGTCTGTGATAAATGGAATGGTGCTTTTGGGTACAAAGAATTTACTGCTCCCATGCCTCTATTTTTGCTATAGTTTGCTCCAATATTTGCTGGCTGACTTCCACACTTTCGTACTGACAGCGCGCGTGTGTGTGTGTATATACAGTATATGTACATGTAGTAGCTATGACAGCTAATATTTGTGCTGTAGTATAACAACCCCAAGCAAGGCGAGGTATTAACATTTGACTTGTAACAACATCATTTCTGTCTGAAGAGGTGATTTGTGGGGTAAATTCTGTTAAGGAAACGGAAATGTATTTTTATTGTGTTTACTAGAGGTGCATTATAATGCCAAGTGTGTAATTCCCCTGCTGTGTTGCACAGTTGCAGAACTACATGTCTGCGATCAGGATTATGGGCGAGGTGGGTGACACACACAGAATGGAGAGAGCTCAGCTGATGGCTTGCTGGTGGCCTGATTGCTCTGGCCCAGCGGCCCACTGAGCAGTGATTGCCACAGCTGGGGCCTCCGGGACAGATTCCTCTGGCGCTCCCATAGCTCAAAGCTGACACCTCCCACTAAGCACTGTCTGCCCAGACCAACCTCTCCCCATGCCATTTGTCCTGACAGATGGAAAGACAGAGGTTTGAAACCAACCTATATCTTCTGCCACTGATTTGTCCCTTCTTTTGTCTCCCTTGGCTCATCCATCAATCATTTTCAACCCCACTTATTCATTTTGTGTCTCTATCTTCTCCTTTGTCCTACCCGGCTATCTTTTCCTCCCTCGTTTCCTTCTTCATCTCATCCACCTTTCTGTTTCCAGAGCGCAAAAAACCACATCTGCCTCTCCAACGTTCCTTCTCCAACTCTTCTGCTCTTTGCCCTGGCGTTCACATTCATTTATTTGGATCGCTTCCACCTCAGAGGGAATAATCCGCTAACTGGTTCATTCATACGGATGACATCATCAAATCCCTTCGTTGCCGTTGGCTGGATTAATCCTGCTCATTCTCTTGTGCTGACGGAGTTCATTATGGAGGCACAAATCCAGTCGCTTTAAAGAGAGCGAAAGGGTCCGGGCTACTACTGAAGAAGCTCCGGGGGAAGAGAGAGTGAGACAGATAGCGAGAGAGGACAAAAGGAGAGGAGGGGAGAGAGAGAGAGAGAGAGAGAAAGTAGCAGTCACTTCAGGACACGGTCAAAGTGCAGTGTTTAACAAAAACAATGGATTTGGATCTGCTTTTGCACAAGGCTGAAGCAATTTAAGTTACGCACTGTGTAGTTTTAAAGAGGATGGTGGGGGCAGAGACTGAGGCGGTAAATTTGCATGTGTGTCAATATGCACACTACACGATGACAAGCTACGACTGTGTCTCTCTGAAATGTAATGCTGTCGTGCAACATATTACAAAGGCCACAGAAACATTAAATATTATGTAAGGTGCTGGTATGTGGTAGGCAACATTTCAGACCAGGTTTGTGCAAAATGTCAAATGCACCTTCAGGGCAATAAATAAAAACTCAATTACCACTTAACGTGTGATGAACATTTTATCTGTTTTACATGGATCTACAGCTCAAAGCAGCGGAGTCTCCAGAAATCTTTATTCTCAGGGTCGAGTTTTCTGTCATTACAAACAAATCAAAAATTGGTAACATAAATCCTGGTAGCACAAATATTCAGAAGTAAAATACATAAGACCCCAAAACTACTGAACATAACTAGGCCACATAACTTATAGTATAGAGTGGTAGGCAATCCTGGCGACATCCAAACCTGGCATGGCTTGATCTTATTCCTGGAAATGTAGACTATTAGTGTTTCTGCTTTTACAGCGGGAGCTCCACCAAGCTAATTTAAGTTATACAACACTAGATAGCCACAGGCAAGAGTAAGAGAACAAGTGAGGAGCGGAGCATGGAAGGATAGACTATATACTAGGCTTCACAAGTAGAGTGTATTAGCAGTAACATAGCTGGTATAACCAGATCTGGGTTAGCTGTTGTGGGTAACTCTCCTGGGAATACTACAGGGGATTGTGCAAGGCTAGGTGGCTCAGGGAGGGGAGGTGGATGGGGTAAGGAGAGGTCTTAATTCCCCTCATCTTTGCGTGACATGACTGGTCGGACTGCTTTGACTAACGGGCATTAAAGTGCTAGTGTGACCCAGCGGCAGATGACGAGGTCAGAGATGGGGCTGAGCCGGTCGGCCACGCTGCGGCCAGTGACAAGACAGATAAGCTCTGGCATCCCACATATGTATTGTGCATCATTGCCTGTCCACATACATGTACTACTCTGTCTATTCATATGTGCAGCGGTACGGGAGACCCACGTGCATGCATTCATTGATTAAAGTCCTCTGTGGGTTCCATGCAGGAAACGGTATACAGCACAACACGGACGAACAGCGGGAGGAATCAGAGACAGGACAAACACGGCGACAGACACATCACACCGCAGTATTTTTGAGGACTGACCGGAGATAGTGATGTGATCAAACCGCCCCAGTAATCGCATTAGACAGAGTTCATCCTTTTAAATTGGATAGATGGAGTTAACATGATTCATTTTGTTCTTTAGGCTTTCCTCTCAAAACAGTGACATTAGAAATACTGTATATTCAACTCTCCTCCTGCTGCAGTATGTAGCCATTCATTTTGGCCACAGTTAGGAGCAGGGGCTAATGACTGGATTTGGATAATTACAGATGAGACTGCCATGAAATTCAGTGTGGATATTCACGGTCCCATTTTGAAATTTTGTTGACCCCTGACATTTTGTCTAATGCCATGATGAGCCCAAAAAATTCCACTTCACCAACACTTGGGAACACACTGGGGCATAATGTCTTAATGAGCAGATTTTCATTTTCAAATCTACTACAGATACTCACAATAAACTGAAACTAAATAAATGAAGATTAATAGCTATGTGGCTGGTGACCTTCTGACCATTTATTTATGCCATCATCACTTCAAATTTTCAACACAAAACAAGTAAGATGTTTAAAAAAAAAAAAAAAAAAGGAAAGGCGGAACCTCTCTCATTTCAAGCATACCATTGCCCTCAGACAAAAAGGTCAATTTTGCACAATTTCTCATCATCTATTAGGCAGATTGCTGTGAAATTTGCTAATTCCATTTTTGTGATTATGCTACCACCAGTAACTTGGCAAAATTGCCAGTTTGTTGTTTGGTCCATCCAACAATGACTTTGCGCTGTGGGGTGTCAGTCTTTTGTCGTGCGAACAGTTTATATGTGAAAGAGATGTCGGCGGCTGGGACGCATCATTTATATTTTTAGAGACCTGTAGTGCTGTGGTGAACAGTTAGTATGAAGCATTTTCATTTGGGCTCGGTGTGTGTTCGGGCTTATGGTGACAAGGGTGGTTTCCACAGAAAATGAGGCAGCGATAAACAATAAAAAAAAAAAAAGCAAAGTATATGGACGCATTATCCAAGTTTAAATGTGTTTCGTCTTGTGTACTATAACCTCTTTCCCACCCAAACTCCCCATAGATGTCGTGTTTCACTATTAGTCAACCATTCCTGTGAAATATACACACGCTAATCTTACATTGGGTATATGATGGAATGCCTATTAGCAGACAAAGCGCCAAAGACAAAACCTGTATGATATTCAAATCTGCCCCTGTCACAACTAAAGGCCATCTCTGATAGTTTGGAAAACAACACGTCTGTGTGTGGTTCGACTGGCCAGTTGTAGGCGATGGGGGGAGTGGGTGATCATCTCCCGTCTAGCTGCCCCCCAGCCGCCCCCCCTTCTTTCTCTCCCTCCTCTAGCCAGATGACAAACATTGTGGCTGATCTGTCAGTGCGCTGGCATCATCGGAGCAGGACATGCATGATGTGTCAGAGATAGAATGTCACGCTAGGGGCCCCTGGATGGAGAGAGGGATGAAAGAAGGGAGAGATGACAGATGAATCGAGATCGACAAAAGGCGGTGGTACACAAAAGAAGGATGGAGGGAAAGCGGTGGATTGAAGGTGTTAGGCAGAAAGAGAGACAAGGACGGAAAGAAGGGATCAAGTGTGTGTGTGTGTAGGGGGGGGGGATAAGCACACAGAGACAGATAGAAAGAGATTATTTCGAATGCCAATGCTGCACACTCTCAACACAGGCATAAGGGCGGCAAGGTGGCTGCTTACACAACACACACAGACGTACAGACACACACACACACACACACACACACACACACACAAACACACACACACACACACACACAGCTACATGTTGCCAAAAAGACCTGCTGGGCGCCTGCAGAGACATGAGTCATAGTATCCATATCACAACACATACCAACAAACATATTGTGCTGCTTGAGTTCCGCCGTTACAGGCATTTTGACATTTCCCTGACAAAAAAAAAAAAAAAGAAGATCTGAGGGTACTGCCTGCTTGTGTTAAGGGAGTGAGAGGAGAGCGGCAGCTTTGCATCGCTCTACTTGGTACAGTACAGGAGAGCAGTGAGTTATAGCTGGCCTCTTACAACAAAGGCAGAGCCTCTGTTGTGTGTAAGTACACAGTTGTGAAACGTGCTCTGTGTGGGCTGGTGTGTGTCAGTAAAGACGTAGATAGCTAGTGGGTGTGTTTACTAATGTGTGTTAGCGGAGGTTGTAGTGTGTTAAGGTAAGTATGTGCTTATGTGTGTGTTTGTGTGTGTGTGTGTGTCTCTCTCTATGCGCGCGCGTGTGGCAGCAGGGATTTAATGGGATTTCCAGCTCAGCAGAATGCGCCTGCCCGTCTCACACCCCCAACAAGTTGAGGCGTGTGCGCGCACGAACACACACTCTCCGTATCGATCCGACCGCCAGCCGCAGGGTCATTCATCAGATGGCTGGACACACCCAGGTGTGTTTTACTGTTGGCCAATGCTCAGCAGTGCATTCGAGGAGTACACAACCAACATTGGACACACAGCGGAGGAGAGGAAGGGAAAGAGAGAGGTGGATAAAGGAGGAAAAAATTTGAGGGTTATACAAAGAGTAAGGCCTTAAAAATGATAAAATATTCCTGTGAAAATTACACAAATATTTTTTATGCAAAATAAGACCAGCAGTGCCAATGCACTATTTGTACTAGAACTAAAAGGCTATTAATCATTTCTGTCACTGTCAGTATCGTGACATAATATAAAGCAACCTAATGTCCAACAAAATAAGTTAAGATACAACTAATTTCCTTGCGAGGAGTTCAGGGTGGAGGCGTATAAAGCAGGAGACTTTGACACCGCAGGCTGAGGTTTGCACCTTGTGTTCCACATGGATGATTTAAACAAGCAAAACGCTTGAGATGAGGGAAAGATTTTTGTAATCTGGTAAAATATTGAAAAAGCCAACACGTTTCGTCTCGTGCTTCAGGTCGTAGACTTTTCCACCGGGAAAGGATAATGCAGGGGAAACACCTTGAGCGGGCATTTTGCAGATATACTCAGTGTAAATGTGTTCTTGTTCAGTTGATTAAATTAAAAAAATAAATAAACAGAAAAACATAATCTGGATGTAATTATGTTTATCAAAACACCAGTATTTTCTGCAAAAACCCTGGATTATGTGCAATGCCAATTTCTTTTTTCATTTGTTTGTTTTGTTTTTTCCCCATCCATCCCATCCATTTGCCATGATCATTCCTCTTGCAAGCATGCTTGCATGATATGACAGAATAAGGGAAATAATATTGTTATGGCAAATAAAATACTGGATGGTTACAGAGTGCACACCACCTCCTACACCAGCACTGAATGTGGGCACTGGATGTAATCCCTAGGACACTTGGCTGCTTAGCAAACCCCTATTTCTAGACTTACTCCTTCTCCCATAAAAATAAACTCTGATTCCTAATTTGGTAGCATTCCCTCTATTTATGTGATTTACAAATACCAGATGTATAAAAGCCAGATTTATGTTGGCCAGAGCTCATGTTTTCACCATTCAGTCGGTCCCAAGCTCTTTCCGTCACTCATGACACTAAACATTTCATGCACTATGTCAGTCCGGCCTGACAACTGCCTAATTTGCCACCTGACAGTCACGAAGGCTGATCTCACTGATGATGACTGTCACATCTCTGAGATGCAACAACACAACCTGACACACAGCAGTCTCAACCTCCACCCTAATGGCGGGTTAACAGTTGCCCCAAACGCCATAGCAACAACTCCTTGGCCTTGTCATCATTTTACCTCTGATTCAATTACCTTGACCTCGGCGGGTGCCTGGGCCTCCCTCCCAGTCTTGCTCCTGTAGCCGGGGGAAGGTTAATTGAAACGGAATGCAACATTAATTTCCTTATTAATGAGAGCAGGTGACTGGCCGCTAACTGTAGGAGAGGGTGACCTCATGGAGACTTTTCTTTTTTTTTTTTTTTTTTTTACTTTGCCTAGTTAGGAAATGCCACATAAGAGATCGCAAAGTGCAATCGTAATCACAATGTGCTATGTGTTCTAATGTGTGCATCTATGTACAGTATATGACTATGTGCGCATGTGTATCTTTGGCCTTTGGCCTTTAGACTAAGCCATTAACACGCACACTGGCCTTGACCTAGAATGTACTTTGAACTTACTTACTCATTTGCCCTGATACCAATGAATACATACCATATCAAGACTATACAATCAGATATACATACATTGCCTCAAATGCACTGTGGGCTTCTCGACAACACTCAGCTGACTCTCAAGCTCGCTAGTGGTTCACTTGGGTTACCGACAGCTTGGCACTAACACTGCTGAAGATTAGGGAGTCCATTGTTTGTGTTGTAAGAGAGTCCATTGTCAGTGCTTAGCTATCCTGTGCTGGGTTTCGGTCTTAATGCTTGGATGGTGGTGTGGGTGTTAGCTTCCAGTCTCCCTCTTGTTCCTTCGCTGCGATCCAGGGTTCAAAAGAGGGAAAAAATGTCCGATAAGCAGCGTCGACAGCTACTAAAGCATACTTGCATGACAACATGCATTTCTGCTGTGTGTGTATTTCCAGGTAAACCTCCCTACAACCATGTTGTTTCACCCCATGTCATGCAAAATCCTCGGATGTGTTTGAATTTAAGACAAACTTTCGTTCACCTGCACACCCACAATGCAACAATTCTCCACGTGTGTGCATTCTACTGCCTCACGCCCCTCATCTGTCAAAACATGATAAGATATAAAACTCTGCGGTGACGGAAACAAGCAGCCTCCTCTTCAATCTCCTTAAACAAATACCAGGCAAATGAATGAATTTTGAACAGCCACGGCTGCCTCTATCACCAGACGGATCTCTGCTTTATTTAATTCCAGCACCTTCAGACGCTTTTCCGGAGGACGCGAGAAACTTGTTCTAATAAGATTTTTCTGCACTTGTTTTTTTCCCCCCTCATTTCGTCTTCGTCTTCCACCAGCCTACCCTGACTTCCTTGTTTAATCACAGAGTCTATTAAAAAGGCAATTAAACATCATGCAGGTAATATGTATAATCCATTGAACAAATCCTGGATCAAATATGCAAATAGCAATAATGGAATGTTGATTAGTGTGCCATTTTGCGTGCACTATTGATTCAGTAGAGTTAGAGCGAGACCTTGTTCCCTTAAGTGGCATGTTGCCTGGTTTTAAGGTCATGTATAAAGTGCACAGATATTTCCTTTACGCTCCATTTTTTTGTAACACAATTTAAAGGGAAATCCACATTTTCGCTCAGAGGCTTTTCTGGGAGTATTGCTGCACATTTGGCTGAGACATGACTTTTTGTAAGTGTAGGGAGTCTGCAGGAAGTCTTGTAGTGTTTATCCCCCCTAAGGCAAACACCCCAAAGCTACGTGAACACACACAGGCACACTAAATAACACTTTAACGGTGCCTTTAAAAAAGAATACAAATGTGTACTGGGAAATTTAGGGTGGCGGGAGGTTGGTGGGTGAAGGTCAGCAAGATGCCAGTTTTTACAGGAGCACAATGAGTTGAAGATAAAGAAACACACAAAGGCAAACGGGGATTCATCTGTGTGTCTGTGTGTGATTACATGCAAAATCCTCACATTGTTGCTATCTTGCATGTAACAAGAGTTTTACTGGATACTCGGGTACAGAGATCAAATAACCTGAATGCAATTAGAGCTGCATCCTGAGGATTTCGGGGCGAATACGTGCTGTTATCACTCTTCCATTATGAAGGATGAAAAAAAAAAAAAGGCTGCTCTCTTCATCATCATAAAAGGCAGTACTGGACACAAAAAAAAGTGCAATCAAAGCGAGAATCACACACCATACAACAAAAGCGCTCGCCTGAGTAACACGATGGCATTTAAAAAGTATTTGTGTGACTGATGTTCCGGCCGCTTGTTTATGCCCAGCTCTGTGCAGTGGAGTTGGAGGTGACAGAAGCCACACAAAGCAGAAGCACAGATCAACAGGTTATTAGCATAAGCCCAGGACGTTACCAAAAAAAAAGAAAAAAGAAGCACATTGAAATGTGGAAATAATTCCACCAGCCCAACCCCACCTCTCACAAATATATATATATATATATATAAAAATGACTGCTTTATCACTTTCTCAGCTTGATGCAGTTTCTCTTAGGGGGCTTTGCCGTTTTGTTTTGAAAGATTAAAAGTGGAGGAGTACAAGCTGGAGGGAAAGGAAGAGAAGGAGGAGGGGAGGGGAGGGTGTTTGGTGACAGAGGATGGAGGGAGGAGAGGGAAGAGGAATAGGGGGGTGCGGCGGCGGTGGTGTTTGTGTTATTGATGTGCAGCGCTGGCTCAGATAAAGGATTGGTGGGAGCCAACCAGCTCCTATCTGGCTCCTCCAGCCAAAGGCCTGTTTGCTTTCTAGGAGTTGCCGTCAACCAAAGTTTGTGTGTGTGTGTGTGTGTGTGTGTGTGTGTGTGTGTGTGTGCGCGTCCGAGAGTGAGCTGGGAGGCTGGAGAATGGAAAGAGAGATAGTAGGGAGGGTTAGCGTGTAGATGCTTTTTTCGGAATTAGATTCTGCTTCCCTAACAGCACAATTAAGGTACGACTGGAGAGAGGGGGGGGGGGGGGGGGGTTCTCTGGGTTAAGCAAGGATAGTGTATAGTAATGGACTGAGCGCAGTGTCACAGATGGAATATGATTACCATAGATCCATTTCTGTCCTGCTTTAAAAAAAAAAAAAAGGAGGGAAAAAAACAAACGCCCATGTGGCCGAAAATAATCTGAGACGAAATCAATATGGTTAGTAACAGAGCGTCAAAAGACCTTGATGAACAGGCAGCTTTATCAAAAAGATATGTTTCATAGATGGGGCTCTTGATTTATATAGACAGGAGCCCTATGATGAAACATGAATTACTGGCTGGTTAGAATACAGGGATGGAGAAATGGAGGGATAGATGAAGCAGCAGAGTGGGAGGGTGGGGGGGGGGTCTGTCAGCACCACCTTCTGAACCACCACATTAAAATAATTCCGGGTTTCTAAAAGTGATGGATTGTGACTTGAGAAATTAAAACATGATTTCATCTCAAAGGTGAGAATTTTTTTTTTCTAGCCTTTTTGGCTTGACAGAGGGTTTTGTTTACTTTCATACTGATAGGTCAATTAAAATACACGCCAACTGAAGTCCAGTAAATTGCTGAGTCTCTGTGAGCATCTGTGGGTTTTGACTGACTGGAAAGAACAAAGGAGAAAAAATGATTCATGTGTCAGTTACTATTAACAGTGCTGGTCAATATCATCACATTCTCTTGCATTAACAGTATTAGTTTATTTTTGCAGTTTTCTACCAACATAAAAAATAAAAATAAAAGGGGAAGGTAATATATGCAGTGTTTTTTCCCCAAATGTTTTGATGTATCTAAATGTTTAATGAAGTAATGTTTCAACCATGCAGATGATTGACACTGGTTTACTGATGGGGTGGGACATCATAAAATTAGGAGCAAGGTAAGCAGATATACAGAGGCAATACTCTGGTGTGTATGAGTTGAGGGATGCAGGCTCATATCTCGTAATGATTGCAGCCTGTAACTAGAGTGTGATCTATGTATGCAGCTCAGTATGTGTATGATACATACTGTATACTGAGCCGCTGTCCCTGATGGTCTTCTAATTTTCTCAAATAATGCATATTACTAGTTTAGTTTGGGTATATACATTTATGCTTTTCACTTGTTATATTCTGTGTTACTCCACCTCCATGGATGAAGGTTTACCGAACTTAAAAAATACTGGATAATATTTAACAACAGTAAAATAATATTTAAGGAGCACACACAAAAAAAAAAACTTGCTGTGCTATACGACTTTACAGTTCATACTGTACATCCAGTGTTTAGTTACAGGATGCAAAGTTCACTGGTGCCAATGATTTACTGTTCTAATAAAAGCAATGATTGACAAGTGAATATACGGGTTCAGTAGTGTCAGTGAAAAGTTTAGCGGTGCAGTATTGACTGAATGTTTAAGTAAATGAGGATTACAGCATTTTTCCAAAACTGTACCAGCTGAGGGTTTAGATCTTTTCTTTGTTGTTACAGTTTTCATCTTTGACCCTTCATAATATGATTTATGGTGACCAAATGTTATTCAGAAGATCACCTTTTTCTGAAATTCTGTGAATGACTCATGTCTTCTAAAAAGAAAGACAGAAGAAAAAAAAGATTTGTCTCCTCATCCGAGTCTACCTCCCCCTCCCCTGCTCCCTTCATCATGAGTGATACAGTCTCTGCGCTACCCTCCATTTGTTTGACCCTGCAGGAGGGGAACTGATGTGCTGATCCATCAGAACCGCACGGCTCCATTTACGGGATGGACCCCTGCCTCTAAAGCAGCTCTTCCAGCCGGCGCCAACAGCTGCCCGCCTGTCTTAAACACACGTCCACCAAGGGCAAGGGCAGATCCCCAACGCTAACACTGAAGCTTCTCCAGCTCCAGCTACGTTGACTTGTGCAGCTACGAGGGAATGCTCTGTCAAAAACAATGGAGTGCACCACATCTCAATGTCAATCCCAGGGACGCACTGATTGAGCATGTTGGCTTTCTTTCCCATTGAGCATTGGTCTGACACTAACTTATGAGTGTTTGAAAGTTGCAATCAATTACAGCACTGTCTGGAAGACACAGAAGGTTTAGTAGAGTTATGCTGAATAATTAAAAGGACGAGAATATTTCTTGGTTGAATAAATTTAAATGCTCCCAGTGCAGCTCAGCTGCATTCAAGAAAGCTGAAATTTCAGCTAAGATATTCTTTCTTCTACTTAGCCTCTCCATGCCACTGTTCCATTCAAGTTTCCTCTGTGCTGAATACGTCATATGGAGAACACACTTCTGTGGGGCCCCACTTTTCCAGCCCATTCATGGTCTCGCTTTGCAGGGGCAGAGTAGGACATATCATTACAAAGCAGACAGGGGTGACGTGTGCCTGTGTGTGTGTGTGTTCATGCATGCATGTGTGTGTGTGTGAGAGGAGGAGGGGAGGTCTAAAGTTGCATGCCTACATGTAGAGCAGAGCAGGAACTGATACCCCCCCCCATAAAGGCAAATGTGAGAGCAAGAAAGGGGGTGGCAGTTGGCAGAGACTCAACCAGTGTTAGCCGCCTTTCCAATTCCACACTGGCAGCTCAGTCATGGGACTGAAACTCCATCCGCTCTGTGGAAAAGGAAGCCTGGACAATCTGTTTCAAGAGGAGGTTCTGGGTGGGGGCACATACATCACAGATCTCCATTTACCAATTGATGAGTGTTGAGCTGACTGCATTGCCAAGTGTAAATGCAGAAAGACATTAAATAACTAGTATAAACATGAAATTAGTGGCTTAGAGTATTTAAAAAGTTTGCTGTGCCTGCAGAACAACTCAAGTTGGTATGTTGGAACTGGTAAGCACCTGCAAAGTTATGTTCAAACATCTAGGGCAGAGGTCACTAATAAGCGGGCCGCGGTCCAGACGCTGTCCTATCTGGATCGTGACCTATAACCTATAAATTCTTGATAACTATTACATTTTGACAGAGCTCTTCTATTCTAACCAGCACAGCTTTTCAAGCCTTTATTGCACTGGTCATGTGACGCTAATCAACCGATCACTGCGGCTCGAGTCAGTGAGTGAGGTACACACACAGAGAGACAAGACAATAGTCGGACAAATAAGAGTGGAAATTGGGATATAAGAGGGAAAGAAAGAGAATAAGGAGGTGTTAAAGCTGTCTGGTTGTTAAGGCGTGTTGACTGTTTATTATAAAAATGGTTGAGACTGTTAAGATGTGAAATGGAGTTAACAAAGAAAAGAACAAAAAGGGAAACTCAAGCGACAAAATTGATTCCCCTGACGTAGCAGCCCTGGTAACAGTTTTAACACTGTGCAGATTTTAGTGTTGAACATTAACATCTTCTTTACAACAGCTGACTGATTCATCCATGGAAACTTTAGACTCAAGTGTCCCCCATTTCCCTCACACATAATACTTTATCTCTAGTGGAAGTCCAAGCGTTGCTCACTTTCCCATGCTCACCACCATCACAAACCCCCTAACCCCTATTCAGCTGACTGTAACTCTAGCCTCATCCCAGGGTGCGTAATCTCTCTCATGTTCCTGTCTCTCTCCGTCGTCGTCTAATCTAACTTGCCCCCCCCCCCCCCCCCCCCCCCCCCCCCCCCCCCGCTGCTTCGGGGGTTGACGTGGAATGCCGCAGGTCACGGCTGGGGCAGCTTATGCAGGGGGGCAGGTGCTGTGTCACAAGGTACGTTTCCATGGCGGCAGAAATACGCCACTGATTTAGAGACATGGCATCCACTGTCCTCTCCACTCTCCTCTCCACACTCTCTCTCTCTCCCTGCCCCTATCTCCCTCTCCGTGGCTGCATTTGGCTCCCTCTTGGGCCGTGTCACGAGTTGTGTCAGTCGCAGTTGCAGTTTGGCTGGGGAGATGGCTCGTCATGGGCAGAGGGTTGGGTAGGAATCTTCCATTAAGGTTTGCCTGCAGTATGTAGCACATGATTTGAGTCAGCGTAGAAGGGAATGACTCAACAGCACATTCACTGCCAGATAAGGAAAAGCCAGATACAACAACACCTCCTTGGGATGATACTGCTACTCTTGAGAAAGAGAGAAGTCCTATATTCCACATGTTTCTTTTTCTACCAGATCCTTCACAGATTTGTTTTGTTTCCCTTTTTGCACATTTACTATATATTATACTGATATCATCATCATTTGGATGTTCCAAACTGTCTTTAATCAGACTGAACTCGAGGAGGAACAGTAGTTTGAATTATGAACATGACCTCTGACAACATATCCCAGTTGCACGAGCAACAGTGCCACTGCTGAGAGTGACAGTCGGCATCGTGCAGCCACCACACTGACAAAACTGTCCTCCTGCCGTCTCTGTGTCAGCTGTCAGTGATGTGAAGCTGGAGGCTCAGTGGAGTATTTTGACCTTTCGCTCACTATGATGTCACCCTGTCATTTACATAGTTAACAGAACTGGTGCATGGAAGACTGTGTGTGTCACAAGCACACACACACACACACACACGCACACATGCTTAGTACACCTGCTTTCAGTATCTTTGCCTTTCAAATGAGAGCTGGGTTTGTGCGACACAATATCAAAATCACATCGCCATCTTTTGATTTCATCAGTGTCACCACTAAAGGGAAATTGCACTCGTAAATTAAAAGACTGCGCACACTTTGTATTAAACCTGCAATCTTCAAATATCAGATGAAAAAGACTCCATAAACTGCCGCATAAAAACAAACACTCCTTTTCATTTCATCCACTTGATTCTTCCCACTACTCCTCATCACTCTTCAAAGGCGAAGGTTGACTCTCACAGCTCCGGGGTGTGCTTGTTCTTCGGCACGTCTGTATCCCTTGCCTCGTTACTGAGCTTCACAGACAGTATAATTTCAGCCTGACACTGCCTTGAATGTGCCGCTGTCAAGCCGGAGCATGGCGGAGTGCGAGTTGAGGGATGCAGGCTCAAAAATGTCACTTTCATTCTCGGCGAGATGAGAGGGAGAAGAAGAACGAGGGGAGAGGCTGGGGAGGGGCGGCGGATGGGTGGCTGGAAGAGGCCTTGGAACAACTGTTTAAATCATGACAGGAAAATGACCACAGCCTGGAGAGGTTTGTGTGGGTCTGTGTGTTTGTGCGTACGCAGACACATGCGTGCACATGTGCAAGGAGTGTGTGGAGAGTTTAGTGTGCAGGATTTTTTTTTTCTTCTTCTCTTGGTGTAAGCATGTAATGTGACTGTGTATAAGTAAATTGAGGAGATCATGCAACTCTTGTATATTCAAAGCCCAAGTGATTGTGTGAGAATGCACAAAGAAACAAGTAAAAAAACAAAAAAAAAACTGCGTGTGTTATCTGTGCTGTGAGCAGTTAGTCCATCAAGTGTGTGTAACAAATGTGTATTTTTGTTCCTCTCCATATGTGTGAGTGCGTGTGCCCGCCTGTGCTCCAGCATATCTGGCCCTGACTACAAAGCCCCTCTGTTCTTAGCATGAGCTCCATCTCTGGGCCTTGTCAAACAAACGGCTCCTGGCGCCACTCTCCTGGGCATGTGCCACGGCCGCTGCCAGGTCCGCCATGGCTTGTGGAGCCCCTGTTTCTGGCATCTTCCGAAGCGCTGCTAAGCATTGACGGAAGTCCCCTCCGTCCTCGTTTACATTCATTAAAAACGGTAGCGCTGGGCTCCCCCAGAGCGCTGGGAGGCTGCGCCAAGCCTGCCGCAGCCGATAAACCGGGGCCACCTCTCACTGCCCATTCGCTTTGCTTTCTTCTGCTTTTCCCTGTGCTGCTCTCTGCCTGAGATGGCGCCCCACAGCACCCCTCTGTGGGCACTGGGCTCTGGTCTGTTGGCAGAATTCTGTGCCTGTCTTGGTCTTTTACTTTGGCTTTTTTTTTTTTTTCTTTGTTGTTTGTTTTTTTGAGTTAAAACGGTGCAGGTTGTCACGGTTCCAAATCTTAAAGGGCAACCATATGAAAACTGCATTTGAACCTGTTCTTTTTGTGTGTTTCAGTGGATTTGCCTCGACTGTGCAGGAAAATCACTGAGCACAACTTCATAAGCCAGAAGCAGACAAACAATTGGCTCAGTTCTCAATTCCAATACTTACACAGCTGCATTTAACTGCCACTTAGCAGTCCCATTAGAGTAATATGCAGTCTTTACATTAGAATGCGAGACTATCTCTGACCAAATGGACATTCCCTCTGCAGCAACCACAGTAAGGTTTCTTGGTGGGGGATGGCGTGGTAAAAGCGAGGGAGTGGGTGTTAAGCACCTCGCCGCCTCTAATTCTGTTTGACTAATTATATCACTGGACGCGTAGCCTTGAGGCGGAGTGTGTCCCACAGCTTTTCTCCCCCGTTGTGACGGAGGGGTTTTGGAAATGTTCGGCCGAGGGTTGTGACGTGATAGTTGTTGAGTGGTTGGGGAACAGCGGTTACCTTCTTTCTCTCATTTCACGCCTGGTTGACTAAGATTCTTCATTGTCAACATGCTAACCCTTAGCTCAACCTCCGCGCGGAACATGGAGATGACAAACATTTGCTCGAAACAACACACAACAACGACACAATGACCTCTACATTCGAGGGGAGGGGAGGGGAGGGGAGAGGAGGGGGGAGGCAGCAGCATGCTACCAGGTGCATTCGGAGCTTTGAGGTGAAAATTGAAGCAGGTATGACAGGTAACATGCCAGCTCTTCTCAGCCCCTAGCGTCCTTAATACCAGAAAAAATTCAAAATGAAGCCGACTGATCACCAGTGTCACTAGCTCCCCGACTCCCCTGTGCCTCCACTGTGTCTTTGGGGTCATGTTGTTGTACCAAATGGATGTTTGTGTGCGAGCGCGTGATGGATGAAGGTAGTTGCAGGGGGTGTGGCTGGGCTGAGGAAAGTATAACCTCTGGCGAGATGAGAGGATGCCACTCTGGCGGGAAGATCAAGGTATGCGCTGCCGGAGGAGAGACGGGCGAGAGGCGAGAGCAGGCAAAGCTGACAGAGTGGCTAAATAGAGAGATGAGGGAGGCAAGCGTTAATTACAAACAGCAAGTAGGGATAAGGAGAGGGATTAGGTCAACCATGGAGCACGGAATTAGAGGAAGAAGAAGAAAAAAAAAAAAAAGAGCTGACTTTAATTAGCATTGTTGGAGGGGCAGTCACGTGTTCGTGTTAACCCAAAAGAACTAAGGCTAGCTGTCATTAGCATTCATACGACGAGGGCTCAGTGCAACCAGGCCATTTCGGTAGCAATTACTTTAGCCTGGCTAGTGCCGACACGCTGGGACACTACACATAAAGATAGTCACTCGTGCTGCAGGGGCGACAGAGGCCAAGGGAGTGAGTGATTGAGGAAAAGCGACTGGATATTCACTCCAACCAGCCTTAGCATGTCATTAACTTCCTCCCCATCCCCCCCCCCCCGACTGGACATTATGAGCTTATCACATAGAGCAAAAGGGAATAATTACCCAAATACTATCCAGCACAGCCATCTTTAATCAGAGGAGTGTGTAATTACTGCCACACAAATGACTTCAGTTCATTACGAAGCTACCGTAACATGTCCAACGATGGATTGTTCATCATTCTAGAGTGTATTATTTACTAACGCCGCAGCAAACCAGGGACAGATAAATACACAATTGTCATTAAGGAGGAAAGGAAAAATGGATGTGCTGGTCAGACGAGCATTTTTCAAAGACGTGCATTAAAAGCCTAAAGTGCTGAGAGACATTAGAGGGCAAGTGAGACGATAGAGGAACCCTCGGGCGACTGATGGCATGTTTTAAAAGCAACTTCCACTTGATTAACTCCCTGTTCTCTGTAAAATCTAATTTCTGCATATTTACATTTATATTTCCATTCATTCTCTGACACACTCAAATCTGTTCATGGCAGCGCCTTATTTCTTCCCTGGCAAACTGCTCCGGAAAGCATTTCGGAGGCTTGTTGTTTTTGTCTTCCTTTAAGTACACGTGATGTGTATTTTCCTGGGGTCCAGTAGCACACTAATCTTCTGGAGCCAGATGTGCTGGTAAAAGGCGAGCCACAAAGCCTCCACCACTAGACGTCTCTGCATCGCTCCTGGCCAGATATGATGCTGCATCCCTGGGGGCATTAGCTGAGAGCTTTGCTGGGCTCCAAATAGAACTATGCTCCTGCTCTGGAGACAGCAGCATAATGGAACAGTGCGAGGGAGGAGGACCAGTCAAACTTGAGGTCTATCGTGGAAAACCACTGGTACAGCACTTTCAAAAGTATGACACGTGTGTTTCGGAACGATAATGACAACCAAATTGTTTATTTAGCCATGTCAGAGAAGCCGAGCTCTTACTAGCACGTGATGTGTGTGCCGGTGTCCTGATCAACCGTTTTTACCTTATCACAAACTATGTTTGAAAGCCCCATTAATTCTTAATCAAAACTAACTAACCATTAAATAAGACTCTTTATCTGTGTATCGGGGAAACAGGAAATTAACAAAACCACTCGGCAAACATATCAGCAACAGGAGATTTTTCCAACTTCGGCTCTTCATTGCAGTCGAGAAAGATGCATGTCTGAGCTGCCTTTTATCCCAGCGATAATTGTGCCTCGATGAACCAATCAATCACAGCAGCATAAGGCAATTTTTGGAAAAAAAAAAAAGTATGCTGAACTGCATCTGGATCTGCATCCACTGTGAAGCATTTAATGCTGTGAGATTTGGAAGGCTTGGAAAAGCAATGCAACAACAACAAGCACCGGCAGCAGCATTTCCATCCCGATTGAGTGGCGGTAATTGTCGAGTTGTCAAGCGGGCTTTTGTGGCTGCAGACGGAGCTGGCAGAGCCCATCAGTAGAAAATTACAGAGCAAAAGAACAATCAGCTTCTCCTCTGTTACTTAAAAAGAAAGAGTTGCCCAACAACAGGGGGATCCAAATAGAGATGAAACCAACCCAAAAAGGAGACTGTTTACCTCACGTTGTCTTTGTCTTGAGAGGGAAATGTCAACCGGAACCCAAATGGAAAAAAAAAAAAAGAAAGAAAAGGAGAAAGGGAGAAAATCAACTCAAGCCGCCATTGCTCATTCCTCAAACATCTGACAACAAATCATTATGCCGTCAGTGCAATTGATTAACAGTCACCTGGTAATTGATATCAACAAAGGTAGGGTTGTTTTTATTTCAAGGCTCTCGCAGCCAGGCCTCCTTTTGCCGTGAAAACATTAGAAATCCTCTTCTTTTTTTTTTTTTTATTGCCACTTGTCTCTAAGGCAACTAGCTCAATTTATCAACTGGTGTTCAGGGCAATGGAATTAAAGCCATACAAGTGCTCAAACAAGATCCCATTTTATGGTCTGAAGTTGTTCCAACCAGTCACAGGCTGTTTCACCCTTTGGCTGACCACCCTTTGATACCAATGTGACAGAAATTTCAGTTAACTGCCAGAATCTCTTAAAGATGTTTCGCATCAACTGTGTCCCTGTTTCATCTTCTTTTTTTTTTTTTTCTCTGAGATCACAAACATTTAGTATCAGTTTGTCCGGAGACCAAAAACCTTACGTGAATAAACACTCTTCCCCTCTCGATCACTCCCTGCGTGTACTACATGTACTGTACAATAATCCCTCCAAGATCAATTTTCGTAGAGTTAAATGTGTGTGTTGGGTTGTGTTGACAGGTAGCTCACAATGTACTCTGAATGATGGCTGAAAAAAGGATACTGAGGATCTGGCATAGCTGCCACGGCAAGCTTCTTGTCTGGCCTTGATATTTGTGCATGTTTAGCTCATGTGTGCGTGCAGGGTCACCCACATAACTACGAACTGTTTGAGTTTGTTTTTTTTTTTTGTCACCACCTGCTACACGGTTCAAGTATGTGAACAAATCCGTAGCGGAGTGCACCCCCCCCCCCCCCTTCGCAGCTCAACACACACAGACCGCCTTTACCAGATCAATACCCTTAAACAAATCCTTAATCTGTAATTACTCGCTAACACCCAGCAAATAATAATCTGAAACGTAAACACCCATCTGTATTTGTGGTGGTCTGCTGCTCTTGACATCTGGCTCTCACTGAATTACAGTGGGCCCCCACGCAGAGCAGCAAGCAGGGGACCCAGCTCTGAATTGCACAGGCTGGAAAAAAAAAAAAAAATCTATGAAAGGTTCGCCTGTACCTTCTGTACATTCCACAGCCTTGCTCCTGGGGCTAAAGTATGGCAGCTATCCATCGCAGGGAGTCTCTGCGAATGGAGTCCGCCACGGGGGCTGAGCAAATAACAACACTTGCCCTGATGCTCATACATATGGCACTCTGCTTTTTTTTTTTTTCCAGGGCAGGAAAATAGGCTGAAGCGAGAATGAGAGAGAAAAAAAAAAAAAGAAAAAAGTAAAAGACAGGTTATGCAAATAGACGTAAAACGGTGCTTTTTACAGAGTGCTTGTCCAAGTGTGTGGCTGTTTTTGTGAATGTGTGTGCAGTAAGAAGAACAGTGACTCATCAGTGTTAATGTAGGGTCTTAATGTGTCATTCACTGTTGGGGGTGGTGGTTGCTGTTTTTCCATTTCTGAAATGTTTGCTGCCACCTCAGTACAATGGAGGTGTATGGGATTTAATTTGAGGTGCTTAAAGCATTAAAGAAATACATTTAAAAATTCAAATGCGTCATCGTCTTCCAGAGACGGCATAGACCTTTGCTCTGGATAATCCACAGAGCATGCTGTCTACAGTTCTCATCATAGGGACTATTTCTTTGGGAGGAAGTAGATCCTTTGAAATCAAATATTTAAAAATTTTGCCCTATGAAGCCGAGAGTATCTGCACCAGAGAAAAGTGGGAGAATATCTCTTTTTGCAGTTTGGGTATAGCCATTAAGAGCAGAGTAAGGAATGAAAAGAAAGCATCAGATGAGGAGGGAGTGTAGTGGTATTCTGTACTTCTTGACATGATTGGTTGCTTAAGTGATAGCCAAATGGCCATCAAGTACTACTCATAACCCCAACCCCCTCAGTCCATCCACCTATCCCATCATCTCAACTGATGGACGCTCAAACCCGGTGGTAACCCCCACCTCCCCCACTCTCACGCCCTGTTAGGCTCGGAAGCAATCTTAGCATGGGCGGCATTACTTCCACCAGGGCGTCAGTGAAACGGCCGACACTCACATGGAGATGGGCGGGGGGGGGGCAATACTGTCTTCCGTTGCTAGGGAACAAAGTGACTTGAAATCCATGCGTATTTGTCATCATGGTCGTTCCTAGCGAAGGCATACGGGTCGCCACTCGAGGAAAGAACATCAAAGGCCAAAGAAATTTAGCCAGGATGTGAAGCAAGAGGAAACATCAGTTTCCCCCAATTGGTAACGCCTTGATAGTGGAAAAAGATGAATGGAGAGAGAGGGGGAGAGAGAGAGAGAGTGAGAGAGCGCTTCGGGCCATGTTTTAGCGTGAAGAGGCAGCCCATTTTGCATGCCTGGCTTATCGTGAGCGGAGGTATGCCTGTGCACAATGTGCAGGTGTGATAAATAAAAATGTTTGGGTGTGTGTATTTTTATGTAAGTCTGGGTGATTTTTGTCTTTGGCTGAATCTGAGCAGTTGATGTGTTTGTGTTTCAGCTCGGAGAGAGACTCCTGCGAGGGTTCTGCTCCACGTGCGTGCGCGCGCGCACACACACACACACACACACACTTAATGTTCCTTTGCTGCACATGCTTTATGATATCTACAAAGCTGCTTGCGCACAAGTCCTTTGCTTGTGTCACATCAAAAGTACATTGTGGTGTTCATTGGGAGCAACATGTCAAAAGGGTTTAATGCCAATATCTGGCTCCCTTCTATGGCTAGTGCTGAAAATCAATACACCTGCATTTTCCTTTGAGAGCATTTGGAGCAAAACAACACAAAGCGACAATCATACACACACACACACACACACACACACTGCTCTGCTAGCATGCAGTCTCCCCAGGACACTGTGTCGCCCCAGGGCTAAGCTACACCTGTCCACCTGCACTTAGGTGGCTACTAATATGTTTGATCCAGAGTGACAGGGTCCTCACCTCACAACGCTTACAATTTTCTGTTGTGGGGACACAACTTTCAATTCTGGGTTTTACTGAGGTTTGACTGAATGCTGCTGAAATTGTGTGTGTGTGTGTGTGTGTGTGTGTGTGTGTGTGTGTGTGTGTGTGTGTGTGTTGGACTAAGGCACCAAATCCTCTGATGCACTTGGTTAAGACATACACAACATTAGAATGAGGGCCCCTGGACCAATCACTCTCTAAAGCGAGCAGATAATTGATGTGGTTAGAGTTTGGAATCTAAATGACATCTAGAATTCCCTTTACTAAACAACACATTTGTTTTTTTCTTTCTGTTAAATACACATATCTTCAAGTGGCTGTCATGCTTAACCCAGTCAAATGTCCAGATCATAGCAAGAATTGGATCCCTCCCTCGTCCCTGGTGGTCTAATTTTCTACCCGAATGATCTTGAAATTCTTTTTCTCTCCGTTTCCAACCACACTCTTTTTCTGAGGCTTAGCGCCGTCTCACTCCATCAACCAAAAGATTTATCATGTCCTGCAAAACAAACAAAAAAACCCCCAAAAAACAAAAAGCGCTATGTGGTCATCCTACTGTAAGTGCTTCTAATTACCTCTTTAAAATTCTGCCAACAGGCTATTGAATGTCCACATTCTCATTTTTTCTCATTCCCTTCCACACTTTCTTGTGTCTTGAAACACTGCGAGCAATTAGTCCGAGTGACTTTATTCATTAGAGGCCCGGTCCTAATGATTATTAAACTCTACACAAGTCAGAGGGTAACCTCGGGGATGCATGGCGGCAGAGTGAGAACGAAAGAGGGAAAAATTGACCAGGGGAAGGACGAGGAAGCTGGGGGGAGAGAAAAGAAAAGGAGAGACAAAAGGATGAGGATGAGAGAGTGGGAGTGATGAGGATTAAAAGAGAAATGGAGCAGGACAATCATGGACAAAAGTTGAATATAGATGAATGTATAATCAGGGACAAACGGACTCTCATCCCAACCAAACTGAAATAAGTGCAGATGAAGCCGAGCTGTCCACTAAGAAATCAGGACAGATCATTCGAATTGTGGCTGGATAATCACCCGTTAAAAATCTATCGTATAAACCGTCTGCACACAGCTCACAAACACATGTATAACGCAGAAAACAAATGGCACACGACAGATGCACCTGTAAAACGTTGCGACAAAATGTGCACACGCAGTAAATAGTCCCAGGTGCTAAGGAAACGTGTACGCACCCGGAAAGCCCGCAGTGCAAACATGCATAGACTTTGCCATGTCCCTGCTGCTCTCTAGCTCTCGTCAATCCACACCTGATGTTATCTGTAAGGGAGATTTATGCACTTGCCGGAGTGAATTTATGAGAGACGGCCTCCTCAGTCAGAGGGACGCCAGCTAAGAAATTGCTTTGTTGAAAAAAAAAAAAAAAAAAAAAAAAAAAAGGAAAAAAGAAAAAGCAGATTCAAAAGATTTATTTCTATCTACACCAAGGATGCATGATATATTCAATCTGTTTATTTGAGTGAAACAATCATTTCAGGGAGGGAAGCCTACGAGACGCGATAAGGCTGAATTGTGTTTAGCGCCACCTCCCCCCACCCCACCCACCCGCCACAACACACAACCACCACCAGCCCCTGCAGTAGGGCCTGCGTGCACTTTCTCAAATCTATTTGGTTGTCATTTTTTTGTATTACGGCGACAAAAAAGAGAAGGGGAGGCAGGGTGGGGGGGGGTGGGGGGTGTTAGGGTGATGAATCATTTTCTGGCTTTTGTTTGTTTTGCTTTTTATTGATAGATTGATTGTTACCTTGGACATGAGTGTTTTGATGGAGGATCTTGGGACAAAAACACAAGTGGCAGCTCTTCGCCGTCACCTCACCAATCAGACTGGGGAGCTCATAAAACATGATCAATATTGTCCCCTCCCGCTCTAACCATTCATCTATTCATTTCTTTCATTCAGTCTCTAGAAAAAGGCCTGCTTTCAAAAGCGCAAAGGCAGTCCTCCTGTCTCATACAATAGCACAATAATTGAAAGCCTTTTTTTTTTTTTTTTTTTTTACCCTTCCTCCACCGTATAGACACAGCAGCTCCGGACTCAAAATGAGTGAATATGTGATATGACATACAGTACAAACACGGCGGCTAATAGAGAGGAGAAACCAGTGCTTTTGGTGGTCCCTACGTTAGATGTCCTAGGAAAGAAAAGGTCAGGGTTTGATTGAGTAGCCAGTCGCTGCTCAAACAAAGCCCGGCCTCAGAGGATGCAGAGGACAGGCACAAAGTTAGCATCGCAGCCCCTCTGGGTGCCTACACGTGCCTCCCCACTTCTATCTTAGATAGGAAAGAGGAAGTGAGGGCACATGGAAGACTAAAGGACAATCACTCTGGACTGTCAGGGACAGGTCAGGCAAATGCAAAAAGCAAAACGTGTATGGCATTTATTCGCATGTTAGACAATAGGCCTAAGCGTTATTCTACTGTCAACTGACTTACTGTCGACGGGTTAAAGAAAAGCAAAATGACTAAAACGTCCAAGGATTCCTTTTTGAACCTCGAGGACAACAACTAGGAGCAGAGTTAGTTACAGTATATTGTGCATATTGTGCAAGGCCACAGTATCAGCCACAGATCTGTTCCTGATGCTGTGTGTACTGCTAGCTGGCTGCTTGCCAACACTGGAACAACAATATAAACGTCTGGTCAAATGGAAAAGAGGCCTGGATAGAGCAAAGGTGGGGCAAGCAATTGGCAACAACCACAGCTGACTGAAATTCAAGCTTTTCTTTCAATCTAAGGCTCCAGTCACACCAGTATTTATAACAGTAAGATTTCAGGCTCAAATCAGTCCATTTCAATAGAATCTGTGGACTTGCTTACAGAAGCAAAGCGTGCTTGAACATTGAGCTCATGTTTGGAAAATTCTGTGAAACCACGCTATTGACCAACTGGACACTGTCTCCATAGTAATGACCAGAGGGATTGTGTAAGTGTCCAAAATGGAGGAAAACCTAAGCAGTATCACATGGTGTTTTAAATAAACTTGCTCTTCTGGAGCGCGGTCCACAGAACAATGGTTGTGGAACTTCGGTGTAGGAATCCTAATTTGAGAGAAAAGCAGGGAAGTAGAAACCTTTTAAACAAATCGGTCTCAAACAACCTTTAGAGGAGATGCAGCTTAATGCACTTTCGTGCTAGCGTTGCCACTCAGCTGTGGTGTTCAAGTCTGATATGAGAATGGGACTCTGGACAAAGCTTTTAATACCCACGGGATTAATACACAGTGCAACCTTTTCGGCTCTGGGGTGAAAAGGTCAGAGGCAGGAGCTCACGACATATGATGGTAGGTAATCCCTGATGACACTCTGGCGTTGTGTTTCCAGTCAAGATATTGTGTCCAGAACCCTGACCCCTCTGTGTGTGTCAGATGCTTCCGGTGTCAGGTGACCATCAAGGGGATCATGGAACGCCACGTTTGTCACTCTTCTGCCATCTAGGCGTAGGGGAACTGCTCTCCCCAGTGGCGGGATTTAGTAGATTGTGACAGGGCAATGGATAAATACGTGACAAAATCTGAGCCAAGGCATTTTCAGAGAAAAATGTGTCATGCCTCATATGCCTCAGCCAATTAAAGTGTCTGCACCTAAAGCAGAATTATAGCATAGTTAACCATAATGAGTTGCAAAGTTTAAGATCACTGCCTGCTAGACATAAAAAAAAAGAAAAAAAAGAAATAGAAGGTGCAAATTCACTCAGAGTTTGGAGTAGCCCAAATCAAACCCAACGCTCTGTATATGCTGTACCGATGGTATTAAGTGATGTTGCCTCAGTCATCCCCTGGATACTGTTGCGTTGCAGCAACTCCAGCAATGGGAGATAACGTATTTTATATCAAGTGACAGCTCCTAGATTATCAGTCAGGCTTAAATGTTGAAACCGTCTTCTGCAGGTTACGGTACTTTTATGTCTCTCATTGATTTAGTGTCCTGGCGTAATTTTTTGAAGCCAAATTCGATTCTGCATCCGACTATAAAATCTTGAGCTTTGATTAAATATTTATGAATGGACCTATGCATTTGAGAGTCTTGAGCAGCATTTGGATTTATGTCAGGAGATAACTGTTTAAAGTAAAACACGGGACAGTTAAGTCCTTAGCGCTGCCCGTGTGCTGTGTTTTTATTTTTATTTTCACATGGCCGCTTTATATGTGTCCTCCATTTTTCTGTATTTTTATCTGGACAGACATCACCTTCAGAGCCACACTCCCCGGCGAGCGGTGGATTGGTACTGGCTGAGGTTAGAAAAGCGAAATCGGGGGGGGGGGGCCTTCCAGTACTCCCTTCCCTGCTGCACTAATCTCCCTGGTTGGGTCAGCGCAAGAACAATTAAATGAGGAGAGCCGAGCGGTTCCTCCGGGACCCTAGGGCCTTGTCGCATGGTAGGGAGGTTAGCTCGACACCACTGGTGGGAGAAGATGCATCATTAATGAATCAGGAAGTGGAGACCGAGCTTGTCGGCACCCCAGTAAACTCTATTAGACCACACCCCATTGCCTTTCACTAATGAATTATGTATGACGCCCTGCTGGTTCCAGGTGTGACTTGACACAGCAGTTAAAAAAAAAAGTATATGAATATTCAGTGGCGGGTGGTAATGAAATCAAAATGTTCAGTATGGGAGTCCGTTTTTAGATCGAGTCTATCTCTGCTGTGCAGAACTGGTAGACTGTGCTGATGGAGAGAAATGAGAGACTTTATATGCACTGACAGGGCTGAAATTTTGCCCTGCACTTTTAATGGTTTGTCTGACAGCAGATGGAGATGTCACTGTGCGCGCACTGATGGAGGCCATTTTGTTTTGGCAAAGCAGAGGTGATTTGTTTGTCTGGGAGGACACTGATGAGCAGGAGGACAGAAAAATGACCCATCGGTCAACACTAAACAGACTTCATTTAGTTGCTCTAACAGAGGGATCAAAATTGCACCGTCAAGGAAGGCATTTGTTTTGTCGAACACATGAGCCGCTCCGTATGTACAAGGTTTCGTGAAATCTGCGTCTCAGGTGAGAGATGGCCGATTCATCTTACCTCAAACCACTGAACATTTTTGTTTAGTTTGTCGAAAACACATGCTGAGAAAAAAAACAAAAAACAGAACGCTAAAAAAATATTCTGTCCTGTGTCCTTTCTCCATGCTCCACCACTCCCACCACGGATGACCATGGAACTCTGGCATTTACTGGGTCCATCAAGTAGCAGAAATACGGGAAGAAAGCTTGTGAACGAGAGAGCATGAGCCCGTCATAGACAAATGACCAAGCCTCCGAAGGTTAATGCCCACCATGTGTGGAACAGGGGGCCGCAGGAGGGCCAAATGTGGCTGCAAAAAGCACGTCCCAGACACCCCGGCAGGCGCGAGGGGCTCTAGCCGCTGATTAATGCCATACTTTGGCTAATTACCTCCTCAGCGGACTTTAGCTTTAATGACACGAGTCATCAGAATACATCAGTGTGGATGGATAGCTAGTTGAGGGGAGAGGGAAGGGGGGGGGGGTTTGAAAGAAGAGAAAAGCAGGAGAGATATCAGCGCAGCCGAGCGTCAGAGAGCCATCGACTGCGCCTTCCCACCCCATTAGGTCGATTCGAGCACACCCGCCACTGTGCTGTCCATATCTGAATAATAACTGCCGCTCAGTTGCAACCCTACCACCCTGCTGCCCTTCCCTCAGTCCACCAGACCAGCGTCGACTGGGTCCATTTGGTGCCCTGTGACGCTTTCAGCCAAACTCTAATTTACAAAGAAATAAATGGTCTTCATAATAACAAGAGCCTGAGTGCCCCAGTCTCAATGAAAATGGCTCAATCTCCCACAACAATTCATTCCAATGCAACTCACTAACAGAGAGCCAAGAAGTGGACAATGTCTTCAGCTGTTTTCCCCACCCAGCTGATGAGTTACCAGTGGCTGATTGGCTCCACGCGCTGTCCTGCACTGTGGTCATTCAAGCCCCAGTGGAAGAAGTGAACTCTGATGGCAAAGCTAATTTGGATATTCCCTCAACCGTGAAATATGGAAAAGAGTTGCTAAATGAGCAATTAATCCCACAGAGATACCATGTACCTGCAAAAACTTAGATGGAAGAAGAGAAAAGAACGGAGTAGAAAAGGGAGCAAGGTACCATTTTAACTTTCCTTAATGTGACAAATACTTTTGAAACATTACGATTTACTTGATAAAATGACATTAACATTTCTAAACTGAAGGAAAGTCTGCAAACTCCACAAATGTTTTGCATATACACAACAACTTTTGTCATATTTTTGAGCTTTATTTTTGCCATTTTCCCTTTGAAGGTTCTGGCTAATTGCCTGCGGATGACTTTAGCCTTTTCATTCTCTGAAGGCCTAATTGTACTGCATTGCTGTGGAGGGCCACAGGGATCTCCGGGAAGTCTTATTTATTTTTGCCATTCATCAGTCTGTTAAATATAGTCAATACCACTGTCAACGTAAATTACATGGCCCACTATAGAGGCGACTTTCCGTGGACGAGGGAGGTGAAAAGGACCTTGAGCCGGTGCCAAGAAGTGTTCTTAAGTGTGACACCGATGCTGATTCAGAGCTGAAAGAAGGCGAGGAAAAAGGGATGAGATGGAAAGGGGTGGCCCTTGTCTTTTCGCTCTCTTTGTGATGCGAGAGGAAAAGGGTTCATCCCAGTGCCGCAGACAACAAGTGCATGGCTTAAGTGTCTGACACGGTGACATGTAGCTGAAGAAATGGTGCTCCATCCCTCGTCTTGCGTCTCTCTGAGGGACACACAGAGAGAGAGAGAGAGAAAGAAAAGAGCACTGTGTGGCCAGATTTCAGTCCTATCTAGCTCTAGCAAAATATTGATTCACACTAAGAACTGAATGTCAAGGTAAATGTTTGCCACTTTTCACTCTGTAATTATGTCTTGAGACAGTACAGACACAGTGCACACATACACATAATATTTACATATTAGCCGTCAACTACAGCAGTGCTGGTTTTGTCCTTGAAGTTAAGTTGAACTGGCATTAAACTATTTCAATAACAATTTGCACAAGACTGCCTCTGTCTTCTTTATTCAAACAGAAAGGCTCTGAATAATCTCTCTCATTCTCTGCGTGTGTGTGTGTGTGTGTGTGTGTGTGTGTGTGTGTGTGAGAGGGTGTTTGTGTGTGTAAGAGACACACACACACACACACACACACTCACACACACTGATAACTAGCAATCATGATAATCTATAACTGCACTCCAGCCGAGTCCCTGGACAGGCATTACAGTCATGTTGCGGGCCAATAAATAACGCCACAAATAAAGCGCCTGTCCATTCTCGCACCCAGTGTGTATGCAAAATAGGTCAATAACACTATCCTGGAGGTCATTGCCAGACCGTTTGCTCCTTTATCGACTGTACTGCAATTCCAAAGGAATTAGGCTATGTCACAATTCATCGTAGCCGCAGCCTCTGGGTCTTTGACAAAAAGGGAGCCTTCTGTGGGGATGACAAAACCTATTTGTCTTACAAGGTTGTGTGTGTCTGTTTTGTTTCTGCTTCGCCTTCAGTGACCTGAATCAAAATAGAAAAAGAGGCGTTTGTTTTTTGTCTTTTAGTTTAAGATGTTGCCTTTTTGCCTGGTCGAGTGTTAGAAATGTATTTCCCTTCTTTGATGGCATGGTTTTTATGATTAAAGCCTCCTTTTCGTGCCACCCCCAATTAAAGCACTGCTTTAGATCACCGGTAACGTGGCTTGATCAAAACCTGCTATCGTCCAATTCACTACATCTCTGTGAGTCTGTCAGAAAATCAGTTACTTTCAGTTGTTTAACTTGTTTCCTTGGGTATATTATTCTGCTATTTATCATCACATGTCAAATACTATATAATAATATAAATATAAAAAGCATCCCATCTGTTTCCCCACCTGTGAAGAGATAAAACTTTTTAGATGACTCATTCCGCACCCAGACGCATACACAAAACCCATTCAATAAATACTCTCACAGATTTTGAGATCCTCTTTGCTCCAACCCTGACCCGCAGGTCTTCATAAGCTTACTGGCAGCCTACTGGCGGCACAGTCATGGGACAGAGGTATGAATGCACTGTAGGTGTCAGTTTGCAAACATCACCAAACGGCTCTCATCCCTGCCAGTGGCTTGCACATGTGGCTTGGTGCCCAGTTTAAGATCACGTCCTTCCCTTTTCTTCCTCCTCTGATCATAATTAGGAGTGATGGAGGGGGTGAGTGATCCTCAAAGGCAACTGTCAGTGTCCATTTTATAGTCTTTGTCTCAACTACTTTTAATCTCTCAGTCAGGCTCATCACAATATTCAGTTCTACCGCAAAATCCTTTTTCCTGCAGAGACACAACAAATCGTGAAAGAAATGCACAATCTCTTCTCAAAGCCATTTTAAGGGGTCTTCCAAACTTTGCAACAACCCCAATAACTCTGCATCACAACATATTTGTAACTTTAATCTTTTACTTCACCCACAATCAAATCTTTTTGGAAGTTTCTATGGACGTTTTTTTTTTTTTTCCTGGTGTGAAAACGTGTTGCCATGCCACCGTTGGAATCCGTTTGACTGCCCCTACCAGAAAAACATCATCCATTTGGAAAGCAAAGCATGAGACTGTGACATCATCAAAAGCCCGATTCTGGGTGGTGAACCACTTGTTAAGCAATAACGTGAAATCAGGTGTCATTTCAAAATTCAAATGTGTGATTGGAAACGTTAGATTTTTCAGCTTTAGAGATTTTCGCGATCACACAATTTGCTTCAAAGTCAAGTTAATTAGGGCCTGAGGATAAACCCGGCAAAGGTTGCATCAGCTCTGTCAGCGTGCTTTCACTAACGTCTATCAGACCCTTTTTACCTGTGCGAAGTGTTAGCCGGTGCTGCCATCGCTAAGCCAGTGGCCCCGTTAAGAAAAGCTGACAGACAGACTGGGGGAAGAGTGTCTGCAATGTCTGGTGGGTTTTGATACTGTCACAAGACATCTCTTCCTTCCCCTTTCCGCCATTCTTCTTTGTCCATAGCTCTACTCGCTTCTCTCCCAGCCCCATCATGATGGCCTGAGCATGAAGGAGCCATCTGTCACTCTGTGCTCATTCCTGCTCGGGTCCTGAGAGCCCGCCACTCGCCTCTCACCCGCCTTGGCTGTCATGTCTGCTGGCTGACGGGGAAAGTGACGAGCGGCGACAAACGTCCCCAGCTTGAGTCTGTCAGTAACCCCCCCCTCCCTCTCCTTCCTTTTTCCTCTCCTCACCTCCCTCCACATGTATGCGCGCGCACACACACACACACACACACACACACACACACACAGAGAGAACCATCTGAATGTATACACCCATCTATGCTTGAAAAATCTGCTCGCTGTATCTATACAGACAGCCTTCAGAGAGCTCACGTTCAATTGATTTTCTCCATTTTGCAACAGCATGACATTCTGACAGGGGAGAGGGTGAGCAGAAGAATAGAGAGGGGAGAAGATGGAGAGAGACAGGCAGAGAGTGGTATTCCCCCATCTGACCATTATGAGCGGCATGTCAAACGAGGGCAAGAGACAGAGGCCTTGACATGGGCCAGCCCACACAGGGAGAGGCAGTGAAGGGGGGAGGGAGGGAAGCAGGGACAAGGGAAGCAGGGGAATAGAGAGAAATGTGGATGTAAAAAAAAAAAAAGGGAGGGCAGTTTCAGACAATGAGGGAGGAGTAAGATTGTGAAGGATGGAGAAAAACACTGTAAAGAAAAGGACGAGAGGGAGGAAAAGAGAGAGAGAGAGTGTGGAATAATGAGGTGGGGCAGGTGGAGAGGAGGAGAAAGAGCGCTCCTCACAACCTCCCATCGATCGGGTACAGTTGGATTGGCTACGCCGCCCTCACCTCCCTCCTCCTTCAGCATCCTTTGCCCCCCCCGCCCCCTCCTCTGATCACGCCCGCCCCTCCCTCCGCCCCGGACGCAGGGGCCAAAGTGATAGACAGTGAGAATCTAGTGATAGCATTTGATTGTCAGCTGAAGTGGCAGTTATAAATTTACTCCGGGATAGCCATTTACTGCGACGGTTCGGGGGATTGAGTGAGCGTGGCGTGGGGCGTGGAAGGAGAGAGATAGAGAGAGGAAGATGAAGGTAGAGGGGCATCTGTGGGAGGGGCCCCCTCTCTGATCTCTGTCTCCCATCATCCTTTGTAATAAAAGTGCTTTTATGGGTGCCACCAACAGACAAAAACCCCTCCTTGCACACACACACCACATAAAACCTTCAGAACCTACAAATAGCTGCTGTCTCAATTTGGGCAATTCAGGGCTTCTAGCTGGCTCAGAAAACAAGGAGGGTCTTTACACAGAAAAAATGGCCTCTGTTTTGTGTAGTTTGCTGGAGCATCTGTCTTTGTTTACAATATCTTCCTGATATTTGGAGGCAGGGGGCTTCTGCGGTGTGGCCATTTTACAGCCCCCCCCCCCACACCCTGATTCCTGGTGGATTATTCCTTCAATTTCTTAAAAGCCGAAGCCTCGGCAGGATGGTCCAATCGCGGGAGAGGGATGGGGTGGGGGATGCAGGAAAGCAGTTGGCATTTACAAATGCTGTGGGTGCAGTGAAATATGGGAGCCATATTTCAACATGTGTGAGGTTGTAACGTGCGCACACACACACACACACACACGTGCATATACAGGCATGCTGACACCTCCCACACACAAGAGCACACAATTCAGAGGGAGCACATTGTCATCAGTCTGCAGGAGTCAGGTGCACATGTGTGGATGTGTTTGTTTGTGCATGTGTGTGCGTGTTGGGATGGAGGGTGGGGGGGCCTGCATGGGTGGGTTTGTGTGCACCTTTGACACCAGCTTGACAGGCTCTTAATTGCATCCAGGGCCCATGATGCCTCTTTCTTTTGCAGACGGTGGCACGCACACACACACACACACACACACACTCCCAGATTCTAATGCTGTGGAGGACATGCAGGTATTGACTTGCATTTCTTTCTATACTGCAAACCTGTTAATTAATCCAAACCCTAACAATAACATTAATTGGCCCCTGCACCTAAAAATAACACTTCTTACTTTGACAGATTTTTTGCATCTTGCTACTCGGACCTCAGGAGGCATTAAAAATTTGATCTCCCACATGAATGCACCCACACACAGCACCAATACTGACATGGGGAGTAGGAAAATGAGAAGGCAGAGAAATACTACAGGTGTGTCGACCTGAAGACACAGGCTCCAACTAGCAGCTAAACAAAAGAAACTTTGTGTGTGTGTGTGTGTGTGTGTGTGTGTATGTATGTGTGTGTGTGTGTTTGTGTGTGTGTGTGTGTGTGTGTGTGTGTGTGTGTGTGTGTCAGACAGACAAGTTATACCTCTGTTCTTCCTGGGTTCCCCGTATTTTAACTCTTTCTCCTGCTGTGTTTCCTTGTTATCAGCTCTTTAGTTCTTTGAGAAAATCTTATTTCAAAGCAATGTCTCCACAAGAGCTCACAGATGTCTGCATCAGTCACTCTCACTTGTAAAATTGACATCACAGAGCTTTTTTTTTTTGTGCATGTGCAGGGATATCTGAGGGTATCGGTCAATCTCTGGCGACGAGCTCAAAAAGCAGAATTACGATCTACTGTAGATGTGATCTCCAAAAGGAAACTGTCTAGATGTATTCAGCCTTGTGCTTCCACCAAAAAGTTAAGTTTGGTCTCAGTTAACATCCACAGTCATTCTATATGAGTTTTGGTTTATTCATTTTATAAGAAGCAGAGAAGGCATATCCTCAAACCGAAGCCAAAACCCAATTTGTGGTCTTAAAGATATTCAGCACAGAGATGTGCGTATTCAACAGTAACAAGGCCGGCCACAAAAACACACATGTGTTAGTATTGTGTTGGAATATATCTCCCTCTGTCAGAAGTCAGCGTAGGCAGAATTGAAGTCAGTGAAAGCCATCATGGCATTCCTGGCAGGCTCGGGAAGCTGGGCTACAACAAAGACGGGTACAGCTATAAGATAAACAGAAAACGTAAGCCCATTCATATTCACGCGTCCTCTATTACACACATACTGTATATTATGTCCCAGCCATCTTTCTGCACACCATGAGAGAGGAAAAAATAATGGTTTTTGTATCTGGAATTCGGCTAACCCTAAAATGACCCATGCTGTTAGCATCCTTCTCTGCAAGCTGCTCTCCAGCTGGCTAGTCATTTAATAACTTGCAACTACAGGTGCATATTGGATTGAGTATGATGAATAATAATAACAGTGTGATAATGACACCGAACCCGTAAGAAAAATAATAATAATTGTAATTGCATGTATAGGCAATTTAATGCCAATCTGAACTAACACCATTTTTACAATCATTTGTACTTGTTTGACTCATATGCTTTTATTTTGCAAATGTTTCCTGTTCCATGAGACGCACAGGCCGCACCCATTTAATAAGTTACCCCTCTCATTCTGTTTTGTTTATCTACATTCGTTTTCATTGGCACACGAGTGAAGCACAAACCCCCACAGGCAGATCAGAGCAAACTCCAACTTTCTGGACATCAGCTTCCTGTACAGGACACCAGCTTTGCACCCAGTGGTCATGGAAAATGCAGTTTGACTAAAGAGTGTTGGGCCTGCACCTGAGTCAGAACTGAGCCTGATGACTTGATGTAAGATGCTCCATCAGACGTTTTGAAGCGCTGTTGACTGAATGCGTTGGACTCCAGGTTAAGATTTCTTCTGTGTCCAGGTTACAGTAAATGTGTAGAGAGAAAGATTATTATTATTATTATTACCTGCGTTGTTTTGTGTTACAGTTTACCTTTTGAATGCCGTTAACTTCAGATAAATTTGCATAATGATGTAATTGCCATAGCAGACTTCATTAGAGCTGTTTAGATGGCCGGAGGCTATCTTGAGGTGAAATGATCTTACACAGCTGTGACTTAACCTTTTCTTTAAAGGAAAGTCTATATACTCTGGCCTTTCATTTTATTGATCTTTAAAGTAATATTAACACTCTACTTGATAGGATATGGGTTGGGTCGCATGGGAACTAACATTTGGGTGAATGTCTAAATTTTAGCTGTGTCACAGATCCTGGATCTCTACCCTGATGGCCCATGGGAATCATACTGTATTACACAGTACAATTCATTTTCTGGTGGTATCCATACATTATGTCAAATAATATGCAAATGTCAGTCCAATGAACGACTACATATTCTGACCAAAATATAAAAATATGGATTTTTCTCCACTTTCCCACCAATAAAAAATAGAGCAGAATCATAACCTCTCGCTGCTGTGACTTGTGTCTGTTTAGTATTCTACATTTGAAGAGAGAACTTGATTGAAGGTTTTGGAGTAACACTATTAGCTGCATGTGTAATCCATTGTAAGCAATATACAAAATTAAGATTTCTAATCTCTTAAGGATTAAGACGTGGCTGGTGATAGAACTGTGATGGAATACTGATGACTTATGAAATAATAATACACACACAGCACTTTGTCTGTGCCATATCTTTGATAAACAGGGTGCTTTAATGTTTGTTTTATCAGAGTGTTTTCAACCTTCTTCCTTCTCTCCTAAGGTACTACTCATTGTTGTTGCTGGTCTCTCTAGATAACAAAACAAAACAAAACAGAACAAAACAAATAAATAAATACACCCTCGTTCCCACATCACCAATGGGTGAAGAAAAAGACATTTTGTTGGGTGTTTCCAAAAATTATTGTTTTGTTTATTTATTTTTGTTTTTTTTTTGTTTGTCTCTCTGAACGTTCCCGGTAATAAAAGCAGAAAGAATAATGCATAGACTGTGCGCTCACTTCAACACAACAGACACATTTACAGTTCCGCTCTGGATTGCCTCACTTGGACCTCATGGTGTCGATAGCAACAAAAAAGCACTCAACAAAACAAGCGGTCACCTCAATAACATCTGTGAATGAACTCGGGCTGCACTCCTATTAAAGCCACATTAGATTCTCGACATCAGATGCCTCGTCTCTGCGGAGCGCCAGTCTTGTTTTTTTCCTCCCACTACGTGTTTTTTGCGAGGACGAGGACAGAGGAGGCGGTGCGAGCTGGAGGGGAAACTGTTCGTTTAATATGGATTCAGGCGCCGGCGCCTCACGGGCCTGTCCACTGTGGGCCTCCCAGATGTCATTGTAATTTCATTAGCTGCCGCGGCGACAATGAGTGCCGTGCCGCATCAACACATCAAACCCCCAGGCCGCCGATACCCACGAGGCCCGCACAGCACACACGTGCGCACGTTAAAAGAACACAAAGACTTACAATTGTGCACATGCATGCGTAAACACAGAAACCCACTCACTCACTTTTCACACTCTCTCTCTCTCTCACACGTTCCCACACTCTTCCCACCCTCCTCCGCCCCCTCCCCGGCTTTTTTCCCCCCACTGGTAGGTCTCTGGTGGGCAGAGGGAGCAGGATTTCTTCTGGGGCTTTCCCTGCCTTCCCGTTTTAGAACAGCAGAGCTGGGAAGGAGGACATGGTGGAGGGAGAGGAGCGGAGACGATCGGATCGGCTTTGATATATGGAGCCAGCTTTGATGGTCTCTTCCTTCTTCTCACTATAAATAGCTAGCTACAGCTTTAGGGGAAAACGAAGAAAGTGCCAAGAGGAGGAGGAAGGGAGAATGAGGAGAAGAGAGATCCCTGGGGATAACATTTTGTGCTCATAGGTACACACACACACACACACACACACGCATGCATATACAACATTCTGACATGAAAGAAAAAAGTTTGCGTGCCAATTCTCATTGGCAAAGACATGAAAATGTTTACAATCTGACAATGTGGCAGGGTAAACACCCACACACACACACACACACACACCCACACACACACACACACACACACCCACACACACACACACACACACACCCACACACACACACACACACACACACACACAGAGAGGTTTAGCTCCCTGGGGCATGTTGCACAGAAGAGGGGTCAGATTCCTTATAGCAGTATAGAAGTGACAGGACCGTTAATGGGAGCCAAAGTGAGAAGCAGCCAACTGCGTATACTTTGCCTCACTGCCAGCCATTTTGTTTTCACATCAATTTCCTACATTCCAGGTAATTTCAGGGGCAGGACTTTGAATTTGTTTTGAGATAATCAATCTAAGTAAACTTTTCGTAATTAGTGTATGTCATCAACTTAAGGTAATGAAGTTTGTAAGCAAGAACCAATCTGGATTTTTGGCGGAGTTGGATTTAAGAATGCTTAACATTTCAGCGACTTGTAAAAATAAAAGCTTCGTATTCATGCGCGATTCTTTTGCAAAATCAAACCGGGAGGATGAAGAATAAGCAAAAAGGAACGTTTTGATATTGATTTTGTAAATGGTCTGTGCTCACCACTGTTTTCCCGGCTCAACCTTCAGTTATTTTAATCGGTTTAAGCCGCTGCTACAGCTAACTGCTGTTCTGCCAGCAGCCACTACATGCTGACTTATTGGTTTACCTTATCACTGTGTCCACGACACGCCAGGCATTTGTACACAATATATTTCATCATCTAGCATGTTGTCATGTGTGTACAGATAGCACCAACAAGCACTGACTCTGTTTAGTCCATACCCAGAGGCAGCTTTGCTTTATTCTCTCTCATTGTGTGATGGATTTCTGATTTCTGACCCATTATACAAAAATCTATTCTATTAAGCACAAAGCTAAACTGTGATGAGAATGTATGTGGCTGAAATAACTAACAAATATTCCAGAAAATATGCTGCTATCTACAGGAATGTAGATAGGACACTCGAATGCAACTTTCTTGGTTTTCATAACTCGTAAATCCCCTTTCACTGCCCCCACAAATCATTTCAGTTAAATCAATAGGTTTTTAAGTATAACTGATACAGTATAACAAACCCCGAGTTCTATCCTGCATGGCTTCTCTTTCTGTCACATCAAACAATGGCAGCGAATTACCCAGCATGCATTCCAGTACAGACCCAGAGGGCCAGCATCCATCCTGCCTCACTGTAGCTTTCCAACAGGCTGTCAATGACACAGCCTAAACAATGTCGACTGCAGCAACTAGAAAGTGATTCAATTTAAGACCGGCTTTACTCTCGTCCCCTCGCAGCGAGCCTTTAGAACTGCCGCCTGCCTCCCTCTCTCCCTCCCGCTCTCACCAACACACATGTACACAAATCGAATGTAAACATGCAGACGGCGCTTCTCCATCGGCCACGGGCGACAGGCGGTGGCAGTTCTGCGTGCTCCGCCTCTCTTTTACCACCCGGAAACAAATGACCAGTCCTTTCATTTCCCCGCCCCCGCCACAACACTGTCCCACCTAATCACTTGTCGTCGGCGAACATGACAGAGCTTTGCCTCAAGTTATGACTCCTGGATGATGACACACTTACAGGCCGGCAAGGGAAGTTAGCGCCACAATAGATTGATACATTGGTCTCTGCTCTGAGGACTCTCACCCACCCCCCTCCCTCCTGCTACCACCACCAATAAATGACAAATGAGTTTAACTGCCACCGTTAAAGGCATTTATAGTATTGATCTGGCAAGAGTCAATAGTCAGTGCTATGCTCAGGCACTCATAATATTACTTTGAGCAGTGTGCACACTTGCATGCGCATAAATACATACACAGAGGCACACACACACTCTCATACAGTCTAAAAAACAAAAGGGAGGAAAATCAATGGACAGTGGTGCTACTAAGGGAAAGACTAAGTTCCAAACTAATGAAAATAAACACATTAGAAATGTACGGCGTCAAGCGACCTCTGCATTGACCTCACTCCATCTTGACACAATTAATCCCTCGTTAAGGGGGTAATTGTTTGCCACTGCTCATATTTATTGTTGAACGCAGTGGCGAAGGTGCCCGCTGCGTCTGAGACCAGGGTGAGGCCCGTAAACAGCACACACACACACGTGCCGCCACGTGTGTGTGTGTGTGCTGAAGATAGCAGCGGTGGTCTCAAAGCGCTTGTGCCCCACGTTGCCGGGAGCAACGATCAATAAGGAGAGGGAGCAAGCCGGCACAGGCTCTAATTGAAATGAATTTGGCGGCACATAGATAAACGATTGGACATGTAAAGAGAGAGCGAGGATAAATAGGGAGGGTTACTCGGAGAGGGGAAGAGATTGAGATTTTTTTCACCTTTTCTCTCAAAGGGCGAATGTCTGGGGAGTCTTCAAATGAGAAATACGGTCACTTTATCATTGGCAGCGACCAATAGGAATTTTACACAGGGCTGAATCAATCATGCAGGGGGTTTAATATGGAAGGGAATGAACAGTGGAATATTTGCACAATGTAATAACACCGTTTCTACATCCTGTCCATTTGGTCACTTGAGTTCAATTAACTCAAATACCCATTATATCTATACCACTGTATCCCAGTAGCATCTTTCTTGACATTTCTACTATTATCTTGTCAATAGTAAGGTTCAATCAAACTACTGACCTTACCATGCTGCAGTGTAGAAACGCCTTTGTATAAAAAGCCTCACAAACCAACGCAGATCCAAAAAAAAAAAATTCAACGGGCGGATTTTGAACTCACGCACATTATACTTTTACCATTCAGTATTCTGCACACCATCCTGACCCTTTAAAACCACTAGGTGTATTTTTATCAACAACAACAACAGAAAAGCCTCTTGCACAATCAGATGATTGACAGCTCAGCTTTCTGTGGGGCATGTTGTCTGAGGTCAGCCCTGTCGCCACGCACGTGTTCCTCTACAGGGGCTTGCACCGCAGTTCAGCCCCGACAAACATGTGATCTTAACCTCCCCGACAGAAGGAGTGTGCTGGCATGCCCCGGCGCGACGCTTTGTGTACAGAGGGATCAATGCGCCATTCCTGTAACTACACAGAGACAGAGGGACGCGGTGTTAAGGTAAGGAAGAGAGAGAGAGTGAAGGGAGCAGACAGAGTGAGCAGAGGTACACATGTAGAGGATCAATTGTACGTGTCGTTGCGGGGCGACCAGGCGTCCTGCGCTATTTGTGCCACGCAGACGGAGGGGCCGTGAACCTGAGGGGACACTTATTGTCTAGGGGAGCTGCTCTTCCCCCGACCGACCAGTAACCTTCGTACGCACTGTAAACACACACTTGCATGTGAGCATAAACACAACCACACGCGTACCCCACCGCACATACTGTATGCCGTAATCGCTCCTCCAGCTTTTACTCACCTTTGAATGACTGGGATTGTAGGAGGGTGTTTGGGCGGGAGGGGGTCAAAGGTTAAGAGATGGTAATGATGCAGAGAAATACTGTCCTCATGGCAATAATGAGGACTTCTGCACTGCTGCACTACAGCTCATTTGTGGAGGAAATGTAGTCAATGTGCGTGCGCGTGTGGGGACCCCGATGTGGGAACATAGCTAAGGACTACAAATCCCTAAGGGTCCGGGCTGCATGTGTAACTGCCATGCAAAGATAAGAATAAGCAAGTGAAAAACGTCTTGGAAAACATTTGTTCCACCAATTAATTCTATCTGTTGTTTTTGTTTCTCAGTTTAATTTAAAAAACGTTTTAGAGTTTTTGCATCAATGTTTTTTTTTTTTCTTCTGTGATGGTTCAAGTATAAAAACAGAAAACTTTAACTACCTGAGGAGGGGATGGAGGGTGTGTCCAGGTCCACCAGAGCCAAATAGGAACATGGAAAAGAGAAGACAGGGAGAAAATTCATCAACGAAAGACAATAAAATGTCATTATTTAAGTAGAAATGTGAGAAAAAACATTTGATTGGTTAACTCAAAGACGAAAATGCTGCTTCAAAAAGAACAATGGTCCTTCTATTAGTGATAAATGACTTGATCTTATTTCCCTGTGATCGTCACCATTGATTCAAACAGGCATATATGTGTTTTGGTAACGGTGTTTGTTTAATTCCTAATTATTAAACCAATCGTTGAAATTAAAAAAAATTAAAAAAAAAAATTAAAAAAAGGCGAAATAATACATCAGTCGGCTGTCTGCAGGCTGAACTGCATCGACAAGCTGACTTGGTCGGTCGTCACAGGACCTGACCACTGCACACCACAGTATTCATGGTTATGTGAATGACCACTTTGTATGGGGCAACCGTAATTAAAACACGCTATGCTTTAAGTCCACCGCAAAATGAGGCAAATTAGGCAGCAGAAAATGAATTAGCATGAAACTCCAAAGAGAGGGATGATGGATGACAGCTGTCTGCCACTCCTGACAGTTTTTACATTTGACTTTCTAATTAATGTGGGGATTTAATGTGTTTGTTAATTCTGTCAATAGCAATTATGTCTCTTTTGGCTGGCTTTGCCACACGCATGTGTCTGATTTTATGCTAATGTGCTGTTCTGTATGTGCTGGAGCCATGACTGCCAAACGAGCCCGGCCAGCAAATGGGCTTTGGCTCCCCGTGGAGAAAGCGCTATGCTGAATATACATAGCGCAGCATATGAATTCTAGACAGCACCGCACTGTTGTATGCTTAAGGAAATTGGCAAGCGACTTGGGGAAGTGAATTGAAATGGTTTGTTGCATAAATGTTGGGGAGGGATCGTGTTTACAGAACAATGCAGATTAACCGATGGTGATTTTAAATGGAGAAAACTGAAACATGAATGACGCAGCAGCCTTGGGCACGATTCTTACAACCACTGACTGCTGAGAACGACTGTGTATGAGCAATATCACTGCCACTTGAGTTTTCTTTCTCATTTTCATCATAACAGAAAACATGAACTTTTTCTTTGACAAGAGTTTCGATTCCAGTTGTTTAATCTGCATTTTCATTAAGAACTGTGTCCAAACTGTTTGAGCATATGGTCTAAATAAAAAAAAGTTTCTTGTGAACACCAAGTCCTTGGGTAAACTTTTGTAATAAGGTTGCAGGCTTGGTGCTTGTTTGAGGGGGACAGAGACAAACCCTGCTTACTCAGCACTCAGCGCCCAAGGACAGTAGGGCCGTGGTTGAAGAAGAAGCGAGGAAGATAGATTTAACTTGCTGCGGGACAAGTCCCTCGCTACCACCCACTCCTCCTCTCCTCTCCTCTTTCACCTGGCCCACCGCTCTCTTGTGCGACATCAATCCCTCATCCACCCCCCACCCCCCACCACCACCACACACAGTAAACACACTGAGGACATCTATCACACTGGTGCTGTTGCTTTAAGTGACTCATTTGTGACACTCTCAGGTTTGGCAACCGTTGTTTCTCTTCACTGGGGCTGGGTCAAAAAAAAAAAAAAAGATCTGACAGGTTGCACTCAGGCTGACAGTTTTTTCCAGATTAGCTACAGCTTCACTTGGAGGTAAAACTGGAAGCGAGTGCACCGGCTAATAAACTCTCATTGGCCTAGAAAACTCTTCCACAATATGAATAGTAGTGGAAAGTTGATGCATACAACCTCCCTAAGCCGTGTGTTTGTTTTCAACCTCTATGATCATTTAATGGCTTGTGTTTGTTGTCCTATTTGACCTGCAATATATATTTTCAGAAATGCTGTGGTGCAGTGCAAAACTGTGTTGAAAAAAAAAAAAAAAGTTGTAATAAACCTAGCATGCAATATGATTTACAATTTTTGACTTGTTAGATCGTTGGGAAAATAATCTTCAATGATTGTTGATTCTTTGACTGCAGTTATGAAAACCGTACGCTTACTCAGACTGGAGATTTTTATAGCATAAATACTGAATTCAAAAATCATATCTTAAACAAGCGTCTCCCTCAGAAATATAGCAAGAAAGACAAAAGGCAGCCTGACAGGAAAGCATTTTGGGGAGCTGTTTTTAGCTAAAGAGGTCTCAGGTTGGTATGGGAGACGAGGTTTTGGAGTTGAAGAAGCGAGAGGGAAAAGCAAGCAGTACCTTGCAGACACAGTACATTACTTTTTCATCAGCACATGCACTCCCCTAAGCCTTGGTCCATGGGGGTGTGCGTACTGAATCACAAGCGTGGCCCAGGTTCTTTCCCCTGCACTCATATATTGCATACTGTGGGAATGGAGGGCATGGCAAACTCATATAAGCCACACACCCACAAGACGCTGTCAAAAAAGTGCCGACAAATACAAATAAAAAGTGTCTGAGTGATGTGTATACATCGCATAAAACACACACAGTAACACAAGTGGCATTGGAGTGAAAAAAAAATAATAAAAGACTTGGATGTGGCACACAAAACACACAAAAACACGATCAAAGTCACAGTTTCCACTGTAACGATCTTCATCACATCATAAGAAACTATTATAAGACTAATAAGACTTAATGAGGAGGCAAATAAAAGTGTGACCAAACAAATCGGGGGTTGCAGGGGGTTTACAAGCCTTGAGACTGAGAAGGAGCTGCCGCCAGTGATGCAGGACGTGACCGCCATGTCACATTTACAACTTCACATCAAAACCTCTTTGTGTCCTTGCCAAAGTTATCAGTGTGTAATTACCACTTACTTGCTCTTTATTACACATCTGGCTTACTTGATAAGGCCCAAGAGGCCGTCTCCCCACGTGTGACATCAAAGTATAGCTGTTTAAATCTACAATAATAACCTCATAGAGCAGGTATGATTATGGGAGGTAATTTGTCGTACTTATTTTTGCTGCTTTCCTCTAGCCTGGAGAAATGCTTCCAGGGTAGATATGAGAATGTCCATTATTGCTACTTAAGAGAGTGGAGAAAAGGAGCTTGTGGCAGAGCTGGGGAAGCGGAGGAGGAGAAGTCAATCAAGACAGGAAGGATGTTCATTCTCTCTCTCTTCTTCTTTAGTGGGCCATAAAAGCTAACGGGCCCGGAACAGCGCTCACCTCGGAATCGCCCGATTGCTTTTTTTTTTTTTCTTCTTTTCTTTTCTTTTTTTTTTTTTCTTTCTCCCCTTTTTCCCTCCTGCCTCCCCTCCCTCTTCTCCTCCGACAAATTGGCAGCCTGGACGGAGGTGAGGGTCATAAATAAGAAAAAAAACGGTAGTCATTGTCACATGCACGTGCTTGCATGCACACACACTCCCACTGTCTCACATGCATGCACAGCTCTAGGCGCTTTTTCTCCTTCCTAGCTGTAGGTATGCACATGTAACACACACACACACGGAAGCGCACAATGTCGAGCACGGCACTCTGCAACTGAGGACCTCCCCAGAAATGGCCATCGTTCATTTTTTTTTCTCCTTCCTTTTTTTTTTTTTTTATTTTTTTTTTATCGTGTTACCTCAGGTGGAGAGAGGGGGAACGTGAGCGAAACTTCTAAAAATACAGTCCTACAGAGGAGTTGGTGCCACTGCAGAGGTTAAACAATCCGAGAGCTGCAGGCAATCATTCAATTTAAAACGCACCAGGAGCCCTTGGGGCGCGGGGGGAGCAGGACGCATAAAGAAATTTAACAACTCAATGTTTTACAGCCCACGAAAATGAGATCCGAGTACAGGAGTGGGGTGGGGGGCGCTGAAAGCTAGCTGTGTGGTCCAAACACAGGCGGACAAAACTGCCAGACGAAAAAAAGAGGTCAGCCACTGAGTGCTGAGTTGAGCTCGTGACCCCTTCCCCAGGACTGAAGTATACCACCGCCACAGCGAGCCAGCAGCGTGGGAGGGAGAGGGGACAACAAATAAAGTCTTGTGTGTTTGGTTTTTTTTTTTTTTTTTCCCCACATTTGCTGCTTGATCTTCCTGCGTCCAGTACAATTTTAGTAAAGGAAAAGAAACCGTCACCTTAGTGGTGGTATGTTTAAGTGCTGCTAGTTCAGTGCAGTTAAATAAAAGCTCTTGACACGCTTTTATCTCAAAAGACAGAAAGAAATGTGTCAACGTGTCCTCTATTCAACCTGAGACAAATCAAGCAAAAAAGGACAATCAGAAAAATCAAAGGGATGAAACAAGACAGCTAGTGACAGGCAATGAAAAACAGACATTCAGGATGGAGAAAATAGACAGAGACAGGCTGATAAAGGCAAAGCTGAAGAAAAAGACAATGATACATACAGAAAAAGACAGGTAGGAAAAGTCGAGACCCAGACGGACAGACGGACAGACGGACAGACAGGCGAGCGGGGAAGGCAGACAGTTTAGTCGAGCCCAGGGAGGACACAGTGCAGCTAACCGGCGAGAGCTAGAAACAGGAGTGTGTCACATGCAATGAAGGCAAGCGCACAAGACGGACTGTATTTTTAAAGACTTGAGAGGACAGTAGGTAGTTTGAGGTGGGATGGGTTCAGGGTGGAGGAAAGAGAAAGCTGCAGAGAGTGGAGGCTGTGCGACATGCAAAATATTTCTATTAAAGTTTTACTATTGCTTCTTTTCAGGCAAGTAGAAGTTTGAGACACTTTTATTTTAAGTGACTTACATGTCTGCTTTTCTACATTTCAGAGTCAAATATCGTTCCTTTTGCTCCGTTTATCAAACAACCACAGCTAATACCCGCTAATAACTGCACTTTTCAGCAGTGGAAGAAGTAAAAATAGAAATACCACAAGCTCACGAGGACATATATTAATTGCTTGTTTTGTCCGATCAACAGTCAAAAAAGATATTCTATTTAAAAAAAAGGAAAAACCTCAGGAGGAAGACAAGCAAATGTTTGACATACTTACTTAAAAATGACTTAAACAATGAATTAACTGATAGTCAAAGTAGTTGCCGATTGATTTTCTGTCAGTCGACAAATCAAGTTACAGGTTTAACAACTTCATACGCTGTTGTTTCATCTGTATCCAGGTGTCACATTTTAGTAGCTGATCGTGCTTTGTCACTTAAATCTTAATCTGCACGGTAAAACTAACTGATAAATGTAAAGGTGAAATGGAGAAAAATATTTGCTGCTGAATTATATTGGAGTAGATGTTTAAAGCATACACTGGAAATACTCAAGTAAATTACCAAGACCTCAACATTTTACTAAAAAATATACTTATTAACTTTCCACTACTGGTACTTACACTTCCATAACATTTTTAATGTTGTAATATTCAGGGCTGGAAGTATTGAATCTTATGGTCAAAGATTCATAATAAGAAACTCCTGAGTCCTCTCTTTTCATCACATTGTACATTTCACCTTATGCATCATTTACTTCCACTCTTTTCTCTTTTTTTTTTTGCCTTTAGCGCCCTTCTCATCTTTAAACCTGCATTATTGTGTCTTTAATGTGCTGTTATTTCCCCATGTACAAGCAAATCTTCTGCCAGTTTCCTTTCACCAACTCAATTTCTAGATACTTTTTTATCTCCATCTCCTTGTTTTGTCTTAATTACTCACCATCAATCCTTCGTTGTCCCCTCAGATCTTTTTTTAATACTCTGCTACCTCACAGTATCAGCCTACTCCTTCTTCATCCCATTCCACTCCTCTTATACCCCGCAGTCCTCCCTGTTTAAAAATACTACCATCCATTCAACACTTTCTTCCCCTTTATGACCATTTTCCTCCACTACTCTCCATGCATCCCTCTCCCTTAAACTTTCCATCTCTTTGCTCTCCATGCATCTATCTTTCCTCCACATCTCCTCTCTGTTTCGTGTCCCCTTTGACACGTCTTCCTCTCTCCATCCTCTCCCCTGACAGCCCCCCCCCCCCCCCCCCGCCCCTGGCAGAGGGCCTGAGTGTGGGCCTGTTTCCTCAGCAGGCAGTCGACCGCTGCATGCCCGCATTGTGAGCAGGGGAAATGTGCTCCATTGTGTCTGTGCGGCGCTCACCCCTCGATGTGGAAGTGGTCTGAATGCAGGCTCGTTAACCAATCAATAGAGCAGACGTGTCTAAAACCTCGTCCTTGAAACCCCTCTCTGCTTTTGTTCCATGCATGACAAATGAGCTAAGTAGAAGAAAACATCCTGTGTATTTTTTTTTTTTTGTTCTGGTGCAGATTTTGCCTTGTTTCACAGATTTTTCTGTAATCACTCCCTCACACTAAAAAGACATTTGACAAACCTGATTAGAACATTTGGAAGAATCAAACAGTGCTGGTTTTCTTCTGGACGAGTCATGGAATGAGACACATGGTAAAAAAAAAAAAAAAAAAAAAAAAAGAGAGCTACACGTCTACTAAAGTGGAACATATGTTTGATTGGCAAGAAGGAGAGAGTTATGATTGCACAGGAAGGGAAATGAGTCATCCCCAAACCAATGAATGGCTTTCAACATAGCCTAATAGAGTTCTCTGATGTGTGCATCAGGTAAATTATCCCTTTTAACCTATAAAAGGATGTCAGCTACATTCTAATTCATTTCTGAACATGGTGTCAGAAGTGAGACAGGAACATTTTAATGTTAATTGCGAGAGTTAAACGACCTGTTTTGAGGTACTTCAACTTAAAGTATAGTACACTTTATGACACCCAAAGTCTTCAAGATGCTGGATAGGAGCCACTTGGCAGCTTTCTCCTCTCCTCTCCGCTCCAGACACAACCAGACACAATCTTATAGACACTTGAGCCATTAATTCAGACATGCCAAGGGCACTTTGTCAAGTCTGCACTGGAAATAGGAGCATTAGTAAACAACAGTCATTTTTACCAGTAATGCAACCATTCACTAGCGCCCTCTTTAAGACCAATAAAACCGATATAGCATCAAAGTCCATCGTTACAAACCAGTAACTTAATTATGCGACTACTGCTTTATTGTTTTTTTCCATTTTTGCCAAATGTTAAAATGTGCCTTAACCCAGAAATGTAATCAATTACGTCATACATAAATACATTATTACTCAAAAGCAAAAGTAATGAGTTACACCACTCATTACTTTACTTTTGTTGATCCATTATAGCTCCTTCGAAAGGTGCCTTTAAACAACTCCAAAGCTTCTACACTCACACGTGCACAAATAGAAAAAGAGACACTATGGTTCAGCAAGCAGACAGCCTATAGTTAGGAGGTATTTACTGACTATCAGACTAACCAGCTAGCTTAACGTTAGCCGCCATGACTGGACACAGCACCGGCGATGACCTGTCTGTGTGAATGTCCATGACCATGTCTGTCCACTGAACTCTGATTTAACCATTTATCGTATACTGTATTATTATGTGATCAAAGGAACAGAACATCATTAGGTTGAATAACTAATGTGGTTACTGAAAAAAAGTAATCACATCACTAAGTAATGTGTTACTGCCTAACACTGGCAGTCCACTGGAAGAGGACTGTGCTTTTTATACTGGTGGTGCTGGGGTTGGCCCAATTCCCAGCCTAACAAGACACAGTACACCAGGGACCTTCTGCTTATATCGAACCACCCGAGCATCAGGACCCAGCCCTCCCTAACTTGGAACAAGTCAACAGCTGCAGCAATCGGAGTCACACCAGACCACCTCACCCTCAACTTAAGTTCAGACAGGAGGGGTCTAGGGACAAGTTAGATGTGAGCCCCAGTCTCATATTCCACTGCCCTCTATTGTCTTGGCTAACTCCCAGCTCATGTTCACCAGCAACATGAGTTTAGAGATGCATGTATCCTGGCTCTAATGGAGACATGGATCAGGAAGGAGGATGCAGAGTGTGAAGATTAGGGGATCCTATATGTGTGGCCTGGGATGCAATTACTAGCTCGTCATCTGATGGTGGTGGTGTATAACTCTGTATAAATGAACTATAGTGTAAAACTTGGGTTTTAGTAAGAGAAAGACTATGCAAGAATATTAAATTACTATCTGTGCCCATGGAATTACTGCAGACCACTCAAAGGCGAACGAATGGACAGCTAAGTAATCATCCATCAATATCCAATACTAACAATAATAATAATAATAATAATAATAATAATAATAATAATGAAGTAGACTTTCTGATCCATTACTCAATAAAGATTGCATGTACAGAGAACCATGAAAAAAACAGACCTCTGTATGAAATCCTGATGCAACAAAGAGTTAAAATGATTCTCTGCTAGTGTCCGATTTACTCCCTGGCATCAAATCAATCCAATCACCCCCCGAGACGTCTAGACAAACTCTAATCACTTACAATTCAGAGCAATCACTTTCATCCCATGATGCATTTCGCCGGTGATAGGATGGGTCTCTTTCAGGGTGACAGTGGCACGATCATCCAGGCAGCAATTACAGTAACAAAACAGCCTTTAAAGAGCGTGACAGTGATTTGATGATCATGTGACAGTGAGTAGCAATACAGTGTCAATAATTACACTGTTGAGTTGTACCACACACTGTAATGCAATATCAATCTGCCAATATCAACACGATTCAGTTGACACCTATAGTAACTCTGCTTAAAAAGCACACAATGGTGGAAGGCAAAAAAGATGTTTTTGAAACGGAGGGACAACCCCGGGGCCATGGAGGAAACAGTTGAAGGGATAAGGGAGTGTGAAGGGAGTGATTTTCTTTGTCTGTCAAAGTTTTAAAACCGGTCTAAACGTTGACAGCTTCACACATCTACGGTTAGAAATAAAAATGAAAGAAACAGAGGAAGCGAGAGGAGCCAAAAGCAGAAAGGAAGATGGGAGGGCCGAGCGGAAGAAAACAACAGACCTATACTCTGCTGTCTCCAGTGTTACCTGTGTTTCACCTTTAATCCTTCCCATCTTATTTTAGTGGAGCAACAAGGCTTGTGCCTGTTTACCGGGTGAATTCCTCTCCTGCAGTGAGACGAAGGCTCCCAGGGCTCGGTATTTGTCAGAGACACTCCCGCTCAGGCCTCAGCCGCAGCCCGGAAAAACCTTTTGTCAAACAGCCAGCATTTTTCATTCTGCTGTTGTTGCGTCTCGGTCTCACCTAAGGCCATTAAACTCACAAAAGAATAAATTACATTAATTGCCAGTCTCGATGAGAACAGCTGGGCTGAGGTGCAGAACAACAACGATAAAACGAATTACAAGGAAATAAACCCCGGGTAAGAGAAGCAGCTCTCCTGACTTTCTTGAGGTGGTGGCGGGGGGTGCGTTTTCAAAACAAAATGGCTGCTGCTTGATGCATTCCATATCGCAGGATGGGTTCTCGCTTTGGTTCTGCATGAGGAAGAGTCTGGGAATGTATTCGTCTTTTTCCTGGGTGAAGGTGTTCTCTGCACCCACGCTGCCCCAGTTCATCTTGACACCTTTCACCATTAAGGCCCAGGTGCATAGCTAATGAGGGGCTGGTGAACCACACACCTGTGTGCTGCGGGGAGGAGGCGGGAGGCCCAGCACCTTGACTAATGCCCTCACCCCTGTTTCCATCTTTTCCATCTGTCTCCATCCCTCCTTCCTTTTGTTCTGCCTGAAAAAACCCTCTCCGTCTCTATATCCATCAGACTTCAGCTCGCCCTCTCATTTCTCCAATCCGCTATCTCTCTCTCTCTCTCTCTCTCTCTCTCTTTCTCTCTCTCTTCAGAGCACGTCTCTGCGGCTCTGCACTGTGTTTCCCGGGCGTTTGTACCTTTGGCTGAGGCTGCCCCGAGCACTTGGCTGAGACGTACCTCTGAGAAGAGCTCGTTAGAAGGTGTGAGCTTAACCCCTGATTGATTTCTGAGCATGACACAGTGAGAGAGCCGAGATGTAGCGCAAACACCTCTTCTGATGACTGTGTGTGTGCGTGTGAGGTAGAGAGAAGAAGAGACGAGAGTTGAGGGTTAGGGGGATCAAGAACAAGAGAGCGAAAGAGAAAGGGGGGGGGGGAGAAGACAGCTAGCAGAGACAGAAAGTGACTATGCTCTCTTTTTCTTTTATGTGCCTTTATATTTTGTTGTTGTTTCGCTAGTGTTCAGGGCTGTGCAATGAACTGAGGAGTGGCTAACTCGCTCCAATTTGTCAGGAGCTCTCTGACTGTTGTTTGGGCAGTGGGTGGGGGTGTGGAGGGCGCAGCCGCTGATGCCAGCCCTCCAATACCGGAGTGATTACTGCGCACTGGGCCGTGCTGAGCCGGGCCGGGGCGTCAAAACATGCCGTTGCACTCCACTAGACACCGCTGTATAAAGATATGTGCTGAGACCTATATGCTCTGACAATGCTGTGCTAAATTTAGAGAAACCGCGCAGCATTAAGGAGTTACTTGATTATTTGCCTGAAGGAAGAGGACACTTGCTCTCTGCACATGGTGATATCTCCACATACACTGCAAAAAAAACCGGACACTCGAGAAAGATTATCTAATTCTTTTTGATGTCAAACATGAATAATTTTGTCAAACATCGTTTTTTAATTCTTAGATCATTTGTGTTTCACTTACAGCTGATGAGAAAAGTGGATGTAGCTGTCTGACTAATATCCCAAACATGTTATTTAGTAAAAAAAAACTTCACTACGACTTATTACATGGATAATTTTAGACTCAAAATGTAGTTGAACTTAAATAGCTGCATGATTTAAGTCACACCTGACTATACAAGTGTACTGAAACAAGCTCAGTAAGCCTTTGTTGAGGAGGATGCACCAAGTGTATAACAGAATATTTTCAGGTTTACTGTTATGCTCACTCAACACTTTGCTTACACCAACTCGGCATTCAGACTGGAAACAGTACTATGTTAAAAGAAGAACAAAAAAAAAACAAAACAAAGATTTGTATGATGAGCTGAATTTATCAGCACAGCAAGTTATGATAGTGAGAGAAAGGGCTTTTACATCTCTGTAGTGTTACGACAACAAATACTTCACCCTCGGTCTCAGAGACTGCGTCAGCCCCCCCCCCCGCTGAGCCGATGCAATGGTCTCACTTAAATGAACAGTAGGGTTGCGTCTTTTCATTAAGTGCTGATGTCAGTCTGAATGAAGCCTTGAAGGAATTAATGTCTTATTTTAAGATTTTCAGATCCTTCTCTGCAGTCCAGTGTAAAGACGTTAACTCCTTTATTGCTCAGTTAAATGAGAAATAATCCAGTGACAATCTTTGTCTTGAGTTTCTGAAGTTTCCTCGCTCTTATCGGGTCTTTCAGAAGGCCAGTGCGTTTTGTACTCGCCTGGTTTTTCAGCTGGCAATATGATAAAATTGTTTTTGCTTACCCAAGAAGAGAAGATTTTTTTTTTATATTTTGAAAACAGAATATTTTGGTGTTTTGTATAAGGGGATTTTTTTTTTTTTGCAGTGTAGATAATAGAGAACACCTATGCATCATAAGCATGTCACTTTACAGTACATGTATCTTTGCTTCATGTACTCAGGCTAATGGAAAATTGGACAGCATCATTTTCACTCTGAGAACAACCCAGCAGCATCTTGTTAATGGTTGAATTAAAGCGAGAGACAATCTATATTTTCTGCAAAAAAAAAAAAAAAAAAAACCTTTTACAGAATTGTGTTCATGCACATCTTTTGGAGCCACAGTGTGTAAGCGGACTTGTTCTCCGGTCCCTGTGTGCACACTCCTCCTTATAGCAACATGTAAACAACCGCGTGTATATCAATTCCCTGTAGTAATTCTTTGTCTCTCTGCCCCACGTCTGCATATGATTATTGATTCTATAAAGAGGGGCCCTTCAATAGCGTCAAGGCATTTAGATTTGCATTTATATTCTCACTGTGATGGTGTTCGTCTAAAGCAATGAAACCTCTCACTTGCCCAGGGATGAGTGGAAGGGAGGGAGAGGGTTTTGATAAGGCTGCCGTCATTCATTTCAATTTCCTTATCAAGCCTAAGTACCTTCTATGAATTGGCCCTTTAAAGTACACAAATTAGAGCCATCAGTTATGCTGGTATGTGAAACAAGCAGGGGGAAGCAGTGAGGGAACGCTAGCGGAGCGGAGAACAGAGTCACAGGGAGAAAACTGGGCAAACTGCGGCGAGAGAAAAGAGGAGAGAAAATAAAAATGAGTGAGAAAAGACAGTGTTAATGAGCGTGTGAGACAGTGAGACCACTGTGTGGGCAGACCTAAAGAACAAATGCCTCTAATGCTTAATTCCACAGGGAGCAGTCAGGGTACGCTTCTTATCATTTTATAATGATGATTACTCAGGGTCTATGGAATGAGCACTCACTTAGGGGCCTAATACCAAAAAAAAAAAAAAAAAAAAAAAGCAAAGTCAAGCAAACACGACAGGAAGTAAAATATATGCTGAAGAAAAATTACGGGACATTCAATTGCAGAGATTATGTTTTTGCTCCCTAATAAGTGTGATAAAAGAATAGAAAAAAACTCATGCATTTAAATATGCTTCTTAGCCTAGTATGTTTCCCTAGTCTCTGCGTCATTGTGACTACGGCAAGAGACGTAGCCAAACAATACTTCTATACCAAGTAGTGTTTGTTTGCTTTACATATGAATAGCCCACTTTATTTCTGGAAGTACACCAATCACTTTTGGTCCATTAAATTCTAATTAGTAGAGATAGAGCCTAAAGCCTCACAGAGAGAGATAATATTATAGAGGCTGGGAGGGAGCTGCAAAAGGAGAGGGGGGGGGGGGGCGGAGGAGACTGACAGAGCCTAAACAATGCCACATAATAGAGGAGGCCTCAGAGCTGGTTTGGGAAGGAAATTAACCCATTCAGTTCTAAAGGCCCATTTACTCACACCTCTTATTATGTGCAACAAACCTCTGAATTTATTTATTTATTTTATTTTTTCTCAGCTCTGGACTTATGGACTTATGGACTTATGGACATTATTGACCACTATTCCTATCAATAATGATGAACACAGTGAACACACTAACTTGACTGTTGAGATCTGAGAACATGGTGACATTGTGGAAAAGACAGACAGGGCAAGAATCACGAGCGATAAAACGATCTACCCTCTTAATGCAACTATATCAGTCATCTCAGGAATTATTCATTTACATTTAAGCAGAAATTTCTCCTGGAAATATTCAACACTGCGTGCGCTGAAGTCTGCACAGTGTGAAATCTGAGCAAATTTCCAAACATACTGTACAATTACATCTTCATGTCTCCTGCGTAAAGGTTAAAAAAAAAAGCCTTTCTGGAGTCATGTTTACAGTGTTAGCAAGTTGTTTAATTTTCTTCTCCAAAAAAAAAAAAAAATAGTCTGTCAACCTGTTTATTCAGCTAATGATTTAGAAATAATAATTATCTTATCTTACAATTCCAGATTAAATAAACTTCTTTCATGCCCTCATTGATAATTAGATGCACAACTTCTCTCACCACAACTCCACGGCCAAAATAAACCAGAATTATCCTTTAATATTTTCACCTCCCCAAAATCCCAGTAAAATGTCGATTCCTGCTTGACTGCATCATATTAGTAGTGTTGTTAGAGTTTTTGTAGTTTCAGAAAAAGTTTATCCACAAGTAATCTGAATGTTGTTGGTGTGTGAGTGAATCACCCATTGATCTGACGCAGCCCATAAAGCAGCCGCAGACTTTGGTAGCCCGGGCATGTGCCAAATAGCAGGCCTGATTAATGCACCGATAATCTGGTCCATAAATAGACACGCCAGTCTCTGTTTTGTATTTTATGTATCCGCCTTTACTGCAGCAATAACCGTTGGAAGGCTGTATTTCATGGCTGTTCAGCCGCCAAACTTCTCTCAGTTACACTCCGTCTCTCTTTCTCGTTCACTCAAACACTCTCTCTCTCTCTCTCTCTCTTCCTCTCTGGCCCAATTCCACTTTGATGAAGAGTGAAAGAGCATGTTGTCTAAAACTTTTTGGCAAGTGGTGAGAATACAGAGAAGACTGAGAGGAAGAGGCAGCTTTCACAATACATCAAGCTCTCTCTTCTCCAACACCTACAGTTCGCCGATACCTATGGGTCTTTTTCATCGTGAGTCACTGATAAACACAGAAAAGGCTGGCGGATTACAGGAAGAGGCTGGAAAAGAGCCCACCCCCATTCATGAGGAGAAGCCTTGCCAACCAATAACATGGGTCACCGGTTCCCAGGCCAAAGTGTATCGTGATGGAGCACTGGGATGCCAGGGCTCAACCAAGAGCGAAGGTGACAAAGGAGGAAAAGCTTTTACCACATCAGCAGCAGAAACATTTGGTACTCACTACAAAAGGAACATGGCAGCGCTCCCTCGTCTCAATCCCCATCTGACTGGAGATGTAGCGTCAGGGTAGTCATGCTCTACCAGACCTCGTCTGAACCAGATCCGTCTCCCGTAATAATGGTGACACTGTTGTGCATGCTTAATGGGAGATGGTGGGCTGCCAGGTCAACAAAACACCTAACCCTGAAATGAACAAAAGCTGGAAGACACACACTTAAAAAACTTACTTATTAACTGAGAATGAAAAAAAAGGCTAAAGGCCAAAGCTGGCACTTTTTAGTTATCAAGGTCTCCCAACAAACAATTTGAATAGTTATTATATACTGTTTTTTTTGGTTTTTTTTAAGCTTCACAGCAAAACACGGCAATAAGTGATGCCCTTTATCCTCCTATTAGAGAGCACAAGACTCCTCTATCCCACCCATTTGCACAGCTTATGAATATTCTATTTTAAAGCATGAAAACATCTTTTTAGTGGCCGTTGGCAGTTCAGCTATGATTGTGCGCCAGCAGAAATACAGTGAAACAACAGCAGCAACCTCTGTATGATCTCCCAACTTGACCACTGTTTTAATTACAAAATTATAATTACGGTGAGCTGGATAAATGTGTCTACTGGGCCTACGACTCACCAAAAAACAATGAGCTTTGATATTCACATTTTTATTTTGTAAGGGCAGAGGAAAGAGTTTGAAATAAGGCCCCGAAGCAATAGTTAATTTACTGTATCCTGAGATGTTGCCTTAATTTATTGATACCAGTTTGTTTTCGATTTGAGGTGAAGCGCTCCGGAGAGTGTTGCTGAAAAAGGGGGAAAAAAAAATTTTCAATTATGTTCCTGGAAAAAAGGCAGCGACAGAAGCCTTTCAGTGCACAAAGCTGCCCTGTGACTTGATGAATGGCCAGCCTTTAATGTTATGGGGGATTAAAGATAACTTCTGAACGATCAGCGGGCAAACATATAGGCAGCTCCTCTTTCACCGGCATAATAAGTTCTCAGCTGCCACTGGTTTAATTACCTCCTTTTAAAACTCAATCCACGTGGACCCCTCTTTAAAAAAAATAAGATGGCAGGAGGATTAAGTTGAGGGGGGCAGTGGGGGTCAGGTATTCCATTGATTACAAGGTACCATTAAAGATCAAGAGAGGAGGCACTTAGAGACATCCATCAGGCTAAGATTGAAGCGGCCGTAATGATCTTCCTGTACACCATAAATAACACTGATGTGTTGCTTCCATCTCATCCACACCGCTCTGGGTTTTGTTATGAAGCTGCTCAGCCCTCCTCCATCCACGCAAAGCCCTGGGGAGAGTCCGTTTGGACGACCACCCCACACACACACACACACACACACACACACACACACACACACACACACACATTCCCACCACCCACCTGTGCCGCTGAGCAAGTTCGCAAGAAATCCATCAGGACTGTGTTGGGATGAACAGATCACGTTAGCTACTCCCCAGGGAGAGAGGTCACTGGAGCTATGAGTCACTACTGTCATATGAAAAACACAGCGGAGGCGTGTTGCGACTGCCAGATGAGCATCTGAGACGCACATTCACGCTGCTGCCAGGTGCTGATTGCAGGACTGGCATGCAGAGATCAACAACATGCAAAGAGACTGTCAGTTTCAGATCTTCCTGAAAAAATAATGCACTGACTCTGCTGCACCAAAGTGGTTATAATTCTTCTCTGCAACTGTGAATGGAAACAAGACTTTAACACATCTGTTACAATATGAAAATCAAAATTGCTTATAGTTAACTGCCATTGGGGAAGCAACTGGCAACCTGCCAAATTTATTGGAGGGAATTCCTATCCTCCTCTTCACGAGGAGATAATATGTGTGTGGCGTATGGAACAAATGTGAATTAAAAGCAGCATGAGAGACATATGCTGCGGTCCCACGCCTCTACGCGAGCGCTCCCAGTGGACTGGAGAGCACAGGGACCCGCACATGCTTCAAGCCCTGGCCCTCCCACTTTGTTTCCATCTTTAGGTGCCCCCGGTGGGTGGCTAGTTGGTGGATTAAACAAAATTTTAGAAAAAAGAAAAAAGAAATGCTCTGTAGTTGTAGATCTTCATTGGCTGGTGATGAAGGATGGCGGCATGCAAAATGGGCGTCTGTTGACACCTACTGGGGGTGGGGGGGTTGGAGAATGGGACAGCTGTATCTGTAGGTGCAGGGTTAATGGAGAGCACAGTTTGAGACTTTCCCTACATTACACATTCCAACAGGAAATCAAATTAAGCTGCTGGAACATCATCTGCTCTCTGCAGATTTATTCACTATTCAACCACAACTGCTTAGTGAAATGCATGAGGGCAGATTTAACACAGTGGTGTTTAGCGTATGAGTCAGACGGTATGTATTCCATACTCTTCTATATTACTCACAAAAAAATAATGAAGCACTGTCCCCCATTCCCAACATACTGTGCTTTTTGAGGTTATTCCTCTTCTGAAAAGTCCTGTGTGCCTCATTGATCAACAAAGCTGTGCATCGCCCTAGGTGATTGCGGTGTTTTCTGCAGCACAACAATGCAGGCAGGGTGGGATACGGGGGGTGGGGGACGACGACAACAGGGAGGTGAAATCATGGGCAAGTTCTAGCCGCCCTGACAGAGAGACGGCAAATAAGAACTCAACAAGATCCCGTGGGATTCGTGGTACAGCAGTTGACCCTCTGCTGGGGGAGCTGTGGGGTGTCCTCACAGTATGCCCCCTACTGGCAGAAAGAAAGCGTAGGTCACAGTACCTCCTACGGCTCATCTCGATTTAAGAAAACCTTTTGTATCTGTTGATATGCTAAAGGCAATGTTATACTCAACCCAAAATAATGAAACAACTGTGCTGCCCGGGTATGCCTGTGCATGTTTTTGTACCCCCCCCCCCTTCCAGTACCAACGTGGGTCTCCTTCACTTTCTGTGCAGTGGAAAGTGAGGCTCCATAGAGGCTGCTAATTTGAACAGATGCATGTCAGCACCAACAAAAAGTGCTGGGAACAGGAAAATAAGGTCCCTTTTTTCATTTTTTTGCAAATAAAAGATTAGAGGATATGTAACAAAGGAAGCGAGAGAGGACACAAGAGAAAAAGGAAAAATTAGTGAGTGAAAGCAGAGAGTACATCAAAGAGAAAGGATAAACATTCTCATGTACTTTTGCTCTGCTCATGAGCAAATAATTTGCTTTACTCTCTACTCGATCTTATTATTATTCAGCAAATAATACATATGGCATCATCACAGATTGTTAACATCTTCTTGAACAAGTAACTATTTACAAATGTATGCAGGGTTTGTCCTTGCTTTTACAACAACCTGTTCAAGTAGCTAGATAAAAGCTGTGTTGGTGTAACACTGCCAGTTCAGGGTTTATTCCCCCCCCCCCCCGACACCATGAGGCTGGCTGCAGGATGCAGGCTAAGACTACTGCTACTCTTGGCAGGGGCTAACCCAGAAAAGGCAAGCAGGCAGGCAGGCAGGCTGGCTGCTGGAGATTGGGTCTGGCGGAAAGCAGGTCACACATACATCAGAGACCAACGCAGCGCATTGCCTGTTACAGCTTAATATCCACAGAAGCCAAAGCCAGGACATACACACCACCGCAGATAGAAGGAGAGAGCCAGGCGGAGAGAGGGGGAGAGGTGGAGGAAGAGTGGACAGAGGAAACAGACAACTGGAAGGAGAGAAGGACACAAGAAGAGAAAGAGTCCAAAAAATAAAAAATAAAATAGCTTGCGGGAAATAGAGAACAAGAGCAGGAGGAGAGGAGGGAGAAGCAGAAATGATGGGTTTGGCAGAGGTGTAGCTGACATGAGAGGTGGAGTGAAAGAGCGGGCAAGAGAGTTAAAGGCAGAGCAAGGGGAAATGATATCAAGTAGATAAAAAAAAAAAAAAAAAAACGATGGAGGATCAGAGAGGGAGGACAGCAAAAATAATACTGTGAGGGCTAGGTATAGTAAAAACTGAAGGTTAGTGAAAACTGAGAAGGTGAAAAGTGAGGAAAGGACAGTAAAGCGAGCTGAAAGGATCATTACCACTACAAATATATATTACTGTTTAGGCTGGTGATACATATTTAAACATACAGATAAGGAAACATACAGAAGCTCGGTGCTGACTCAATGAAGTTCAAACATTTTGGGCTGTTGTCATCTTCGAATTAAAATTCAGGCTAGTTGTGAAATAAGATAAGAGCAATAACACAAGCAAACCACACAGGCTGTACTTCTGCCAAGACTAAAAAGCTCCATCAAACTGCCATAAGGTTACCAGACATTTCAGCTGTGCTAGAGGAAAAGAAAAGAAATAGAAAGTACAGTAACTGCGAGAAAATACAGGGACAACTAAGGAAGGAGTGTAAAAAGCGCTGACAGGCTCTATTGCTGGGGTAGAGGTTGTGAAGGGGGTATAACAGAAATAGAGGGAGCGAACGAGCATGCGAGAGGGAAAGGGGAAGGGAGAGATAGCAGAGAGTGGGTGATAAAAGGAGGGGGGGGGGGAGAAAAAAAAAACACAAGCCCAGCTCCCGTAGGAGGAATGCACAATAGTGCAATAAGCTGGTGATATAATTGTCTTTTTTGCTGTATCAAGCCCATTCTCTTCATCTTTGGCAACCCTCATCAAATCAGCCCTCCACCACCTCAGGTGCTGCTTTAATTACTGACAGAATCTCAAGACCAAGGAGCAGAAAAAACATGTTCCTGCTAATTCCACCGCACTCTCCCACACAGACAGCTATACACAATATATATGTCTCGACTTTCTTTCCGTTTTATACATAGGTTGAATATATTGACTGTTATTCAGATGCAATGCAATACTTAATTTTATTAAAGATGAATCTAAACTTTACACATTGATTGATTGACTGGTGAAAGTAACAACAACAGTACAAAGATCTAAGTCTAAGATCAGTCTAAAGATATAAAAATGGTCTCACTTCTTTCTTCATGGGCTACAAAATGACAGCTCATTGAGTATTGATCAGTTATGAATTTTGATTATCCTCATGACAAAACCTAGGGATTAAAAATCAAATGGATGCATTGACATTTATTTGTTCACATCTCTTATGATCACAGACATACAATTATCTACACTGATCCATTCACATAAACATACATAAAAATACACAAATAACCCTGAATACCATCACTGTGTGTGTGTGTGTGTGTGTGTGTGTCTGTCTGTAAGCAGTTCTGTTGTTGTTGTTGCCATTAGACTCTTATGGGACTGAGAGTGCTCCCAGGCGGATGCGCGTCTGTAAGGCAAACCATCGGTGACATCCTAAGCACGGCTAACGTGGTTACCGCTGCAGCGACACAGACGAAGAGCCTTCCCAAGATACACGGCGAGCCACGGCAGCGCACCACCACAGACGGGGCCAAATGAGATAGCGCCAGGGCCAAATCTAATCAGGGAACGAAGACACAGCACAAGAGGAGACGGCGCAGCAAAGAAATGGAAGGGAAAGAAAAGAAGGGAGGGGTGGGGGGGGGAGTGGGGGTTGTTTAGAGGAGGTAAACACAGGAAACACAGGCAGGAGGAAAACAGGAGGAGTGAGAAAGAGAGCGATATTGAGTGGGTGACAGAAATATACTGAGCGTTAAGCTGAGAGAGAGTCTGAGACAGAGCAGGGAAGAGAGGACGAGGAGGTGCAGGAGAGAGGTTCGCATTGCACACGTGTGAGGACAGCTGGCTGGATTGTTTGTGTACCCTACTCCCTTACTCCCTGCTGGTAAATGGGAAACACAGCCCTGCGCCGCGTCCCCACCCTCGCACCCTCCTCCTCCTCGGCCATTCAGAGCCACTTGCGCAGCCTTTTCTCAGCCAGCGCCACACAATAGCGAGCTGATGAACCTGGGGCTAACATGCCCTTTGAGCTCAGTAAAGGCAGAATGCATGGAGGGTCCTTAATGATATCAGCCCCGCGCAGCGAGCACACCAGTGCCCGCTCCCTAACTCCTTCACTTCCTCCTTCTCTCGATACACCTCTTCCCTACAACCTTTTCCAGCCTTTTATAGGAAGAGCAGGAAGCATCATTCCCAGTGAAGTTCCAGAAGATGAAGAAAGAAATGAGAGAGAAGAGCGAGAGAGAAATGAAAACGCCACAAGATCCAGCGTAGATAGTAAGCATACGTAGTGGCACATCATCTCCCTGCAAGAGCTTGAAATTAAATTTAAGCATTTTGTTTTTAAATGAAATGCTGCCTCCAGTGATTGTGGCACTCCTGATAGGTAGATTGGATGGAAAGATTAGATAAAAAAAAAAAAAAGGGTTGATTTTGGCTGCTTGATGCCCTTCACTACCTTTCTGTTCAGACACGTGTTGTGGGAAGATGAGGCTGAAATCAAGATTTTAGACACCGGCTACTGTTATTGTTGCCAAAAAAAGAAAAGAAAAAAGAAATAAAAGAAAAAGAGAAAACAATATGCAAATACCAAGGTTTCCTCGCATATTAAAGATGCAAAAACAGATATGGTTATTTTGTTGGGTTGGCATTTCTGTGTTGTACTTGAGGGAAACTACAAGAAAAGGACTGACTGAATAATTGAATATGTGCAATAAGGAAAGGTTAAAGTGTCACAACAAATGAGTATATGGACTGAAGAACACCTGGTCTTTTCTCCTTGTAAAACGTGACCTCTGAACCTTGATAATTAGATTCAACAGCCAATTAAAGTCAGGCTTCTGTTAACAGGGGGGTGCCAGCGTGAGGAAATAAAGGCACGTTCTCAGTTTAATCCTCGACAGCAGTGCTTTCAACATGGCCAAAACCACAGGTGCTCAAATCTAAATAACTAAATATCCTCATTTCTCCTCTCTACTGATCACTTCTGGTTGCATTTTTGATTTTGTTTTTGCTTTTTTTTTATTATTTTTTTCTATACAGTGATATGCAGTGACATGTACCACAGTGCAGGGAAACTTGTCTTTCAAAAAGTGTTGAGATCCAAACACACACACACACACACAAAAAAAAAGTTGTTTCCATTACTCAGAATTTCAACTCACTTTAGATTAGGATGTCCATCAAGCCAGCTGTATAAAGTCAACAACTTGCATGCATTTTAAGTGTGCATCAATCAGCATCAGCACAAACACAAATTAGATGCAAACCTTTTCTTCGCTAGCGGGATGTATTTGCCAAAAATATTGAGGATCCCCCATTATCCAAGATTGTACTGTTTTCATCGAGTCAATCAAGCCATCAAATCAACCACTAAGATGTTTAAAGTCTGACAAACGTAATTTACCGAAGAAGATCAGCATGTGGGCTACATAAGCATCCTCTCCAAACCGTTTTGAGTGTTTGAGTGATTACATTTTCATTCCACTCAAGTTTCTTGTTCCATTTTTGGCACCATCTGCATTTTTATCCTCTTTCAATGATGCTTAATATGCTGATGCCAATAAAGCCTGGATTTGTGTTGTTTTTTTTTTTTTTTTGTTCAATTTGTTATCAGAATAAAGCTATCAGCTAAGCTTAAGGGTCAGTTCTATCACCGCCAGACACGAGGGCTTAGCACGTTACTTTAATTCATCAAGGTTTGATTACTTCTGTGAAGATTTTTTCCTCCGCCTGATAACCTGATGCTCCCCAATTAATGCCTTTTCACAATCCTGCCGACGCCGACATGATCAGAGAGCGCTGGGCCTCCCACATGTCTCTGTTCGCCTCGCTTTGTTAGAACACTCCTAGAAAGTTACACCTTGGAGATTTTTTTAAACCATTTTCACTCTCCACTCTATCAACAATTGCAGTTCATCAAACAAGATAAATGAATCTCTCTGGCACTCTGGCAACGAGCCCAGTAAAGCCAAGAAAGAAAAAAGAAAAAAAAGAAAAATCCAGACTAAAGCCGTACACACCTACAGGTACATGTTTCTTCTGTGATCCCTGACAAGACGTTCTACAGATGTCGACATGACAGTCCAGTACACAGTTTAAGTAGATATGACCCTTTGCCTGAGGACTGTTTCAGGGACATTGGTGCATATTCTGTGTAGTTAGTGATAAGGACATGGAATAATAAAGGAGCTCACACATTTAAATACTAGTAAAAATGGTAAAACGCAACACTTAAACAACTTACAATCTGGTATTTACTATCTTGTTTGAATGTGTTTTATATTACTGACGAATGTTAATTTGTTTCAGTGTAGAAAAAGCCTTTCAAATTGTATGTAGAACATAAGAAAGGGGAAACATGGGGAACATTGTTGCTTTTAATTAAAAAAAATCAATTTATAAGACACACTGAATTGAAGATTAATAGCTTAAATGTGCAAAGAAAATTACAATTCAAGGGAACTGCTTTCAGTGGGTGTGTAGTTAGGGACAAAGAGCAACTGATATCTGAAATTAAATTAAACTACTCTACAGTTATTTATGTGATGAGTCTATTTGTCCAGTAGTGAAAACAAAACAGTAAAGAGCACGAACATGATGTGCACCAGTGAAGGTTCAGCTCCTAGTCGCTACATGGCTATAAGCTGCAGATGTAGCTTAGCATTCCATTCAGCACTCCAGCTCCATCACCACCAGAGATGCACTGGATGACTGCCTGTCTGACCTGCATTTGCCAGTTTGATGCATTGGGCTGCTCAAGCAGGAACAGAACAAAAATAACAATTTTGACAACTATTCTAATGCTTACGGGCACGATTCAGAGACACACAGAGCGCGCTGAATACTGGAGCTGTTGAGGTAGAAGGAGAAGTTGCCTCTGATTCGGCCGGTTATGGGCTGTGAGCACCAACACCTGTGATACCCCACATCTCACTGCAGCTCGGGCCTGCTGGGTCAAACTCTCAGCCCTCTCAACATAAAGGCGCTGCTTCTTCAAAGTCAGCAATCAAACACTCGCAGCACAAAAGCACATTTATCTTCTGTGGCTTGCATTAAAATGGCACGGTATTCATTTGGAAATTAAATTTGCCCACCAAATTAAAGAGTGGAGGAACATAATGGATAGATCTGGATTGTCAGGGGGGCGAGAGACCCCCTGTAAATAAAAGAGAACGAGCGGAGAGTTGAAAGAGAAAGTAAGCGGAGAGGTTTGCTGGATCAAATTGCAGTATTGTCTTATTTCATTGGGGAAGCGTGTGTGTTTGTGCGTGTGTGTGTGTGTGTGTGTGTGTGTGTGTGTGTGTGTGTGTGCACTGAGCGCGGGGTGAGTACATGGCACTTCATTTTCGAGCTGATTGCGTGCTGCCCAGTGGCGCTGCCCACTGCCTGACTACTCAGTGAAAAGCTTCTACTCAGTTCCTCCTCTCCTTTTCTGTTGCAAATAAATCAGCCGCAAAATCAGATTACGATCAGGAGAGATTCAAAGCGATGATATAAAAAAATACAGAGCTGAGGGGACTTTGAAGCAAAACCCCAAAAGCAGCGAGACTAGAGAGAGGAAAGAAAGAACCTTGTCTACACATTACATTTTTACTAGGCAGTAAACAATCTTGCAGGCTTTCTCTGGGTATTTGTCTAAATCCAGCACAGGAAGAAGGAAATATGTTAATCACACAAAATAACCTACAGAAAAATTAAAAAGTGCTGGCAGTGTTCATCCAGTCGGTAAAGCTCAAAAGTAGATTTATGTAACAAAATAAGTTGCAGTTAAATAAAGTTGAGTAATAACAAAGGCTTAAATTAACAACTGTCAGTAAAGCAGCATCGCTGTGCCCAAAATCTCCAGTTCCCCACAGGTGCCTAAGCAAAAGCCTGACTACCTCAGATACTTAAAAATATATCACAGAAATTGGCCTCTACTGAGGGACATCATAAATATGACCACATAATGAACATCCGCACTGAGAGTGACTGTGATAGGGGCCATAAACCCTCTAAACTCATTCATACAGTCTGAAGGAACACCATTTGTCCTATGAAGGACATAAAAATATTATTTTGCCCAGGTAGTCTTCTACATCTCTCCTTTGGCACCATCCTCCTATCTACATGTCTCAAAGGGCTTTTGAGTAATGCATTTCTATTATTGTACCTTGTGTAGTGTCACATTGGTGGCTTTATCAGGAAGTTGTTGTAGGGTGAGGCTGGAGTGGGATGGAAGGGTTATTTCGTGGGCTTGGCTGGCATTAATCTCTGTCACTTGTCCTCTCTGATTTATACTCCTCCCCAATAAGCCAGTCTACGGCCTCCACTTCAATTGCTACTTTGTGATAGTGCTCCATGTTCAGCCTTCGTCCGCACCGCCGCTTGACATTGAGGGCTTGTTCTCCAAACCAGCGGAAAATAAAAAGCATGGTGAAGAATTAAATTTCCCGCACCAGGAACAAGAAAGACAAGATAATAGAAGCCCGGAGCTCCCTCCACCCCCACAAGAAAGCCATTCTCCTCTTGAGTCTATTACGCCCAGTGTGGCTTCGGCTTGACGACTTTGATCAAGAGCAATTAATCTTTTACCAGGTGCGAGGAATGTGGTAAAGACCCCAGCTTGGATACAGTCAAATTTTAAAAGGTATAGGACTGAGGTTTTAATAGGTAAAACAGCTGAGCTCTATCAGAACGAGCCTCTGATTAATGAACATGATGGCTCCGGGCTATCTGATCAGAAAGACTCAAACAGCAGACTCCTCCCCTTCATCTCCTTCTTCGTTCATTAACGGACCACCAGGATGGGCAACCATGCCAGCCACCTACCGTCTGACAGCCCCCCACCCCCCACCCTCTGCTGTGGTCCGTATATTTCCAAAGTGTTTAATTACAGATGATTTATCACCAAACTGTCGTTTGCTAACTGGGGCCTTCCGTTCTCTCTCTCCCCACGCCACTCTCCCGCTGTGCTGAGAGAACCTTCACATCATTATGAGATAGCTCATTTATATTAAAATGAGTATTACCGGTTAATTCGCTCCATACATTTTGGACACAGCGTGTGTCATGCATGAGCGTCGGATCACACCTGGTTCGTGGCGGCTTTGGCATACATCATGTGCTTTATTGCAGGAGAGTTAATGCACATTTGATCTTGCTGTGATTTCCCATAAAGATTAAAGAAAAATATGGAGCGTGACGCATATATCATGATTCCATATTGCCCTTGCAAACATGATAAGTCTAAGAGAACATTAAGCATTGTGCACTGAATTAAACATAGAACACTAAAGGGCCATTTATGTTGAATCTCATTTCCTCAGTTGACCTCTGATCATAGCTGTCAATCACCCTCACCAGTGAAGGACAATCATCATGTTTTGCTTAAAGAAAATGAGAAAACCAATAATGCATTTCACAAACCTAGTTTATGAAAATAAGTGAACTATATATGCAGAGCTGGCTCCGTCATCCCATAATCCTCCAGTTCTTCTGGATGTATTCACAGAGGAAGCAAAACATTCACTTAGATCTGAAGAGACCACACACTATTGCTAACAACGTACAAGCAATCCTCAAGGAGTCCAAACAAAACTCACATAAATATGCACAGGGAGCGCGCCGCTACACATACCACCACAACCATGTAAATGAGGACCAACCCGAGACAGCCAAAAAAAAAAAAAAAAAAAAAAAAAAGATTCAAGTTGGGACGGGAATAGCTTCCTCCCTGTTCAGTGAGGGGAAATAATAATGAGGGTATTAAATACAGCCAGCAGATGAAAAATAATAACATATCGATTGTTCACGTAGCGCTTTCAAAGGAGCGTAATGGCCTGATTCCTGGTATTGATCTGCTAGCGGGCTCAGGGAGGAGTAGCTATCCGCCCCTGTAAGACCCCCAGTGAGAATGAGATTGGTGAAGCCATCTGAGGTTCTGTTTCTTGTTTCACTCCACACAGGCTTCATTTCAAATGGGTGTTTTTTTTTTTTTTTCCTGAGCGGATGTGAAATGAATGCTGCTGAAATGGCCTGACACATACAATATTTTCCATTTTGTGATCATACATACCTGTAACAATGTGGCTGCTGGTTGCTATACAGAAATGAGCTTTTTATAGCAGGGCAACATCAAGAAAAAGTAATACATTTTGCAGATTATATCCACAAAACTAGCATTTATTATTTCATGAATGGTTCAACGTCCACGGTTTTTCTTCTACTGTTTGAATATATATTGTATGTCTTTGTAATAAAGTGGATCCACGTGTCTGAGAAGACCAAATTTAATATTTAGTATAAAATTAACCATCAGATGCAAGATGATAACTTTGCAAAAGGGATATGCCAGGCAGGATTCTAGCGTCTTCACATTCTTTATTATTTATGCAGTATATTCATGGAGTTCTATGTACATGTTTGACTGTGCAAAAGGTGGACAAAATTCAATCTCCAACTTAACACATATGATCCCTAACCTGCCTCTCACAAACTCCTCAAGTGATCTTATTTCTAGCTCGAAGAGACAGAAAAATCTATATCTCAATTTGGTACACTTCAGCTCCACTCCAAAAGTGCCCCGAGAGAAAACTGAATTAAACTGAGACAACCTGATTCAACACCCTGAAAGATGAATTTAAGTAGTTGTTTCTGAAATATGTATTTGCCATGTGCAATATCGGGCTTTTTTCGGCGAGAGAAAACGTGATAGGACTTCACAGCAGCCTTTCGTCTGGAGAATGGTGTGTTTTCCCAGAATAAAAACGTGCATGCCTGGGAATACATTAATCATAACAAGGTGACAGCCAGCCTGACAGACAGACAAGCAGAGGCACAGGAACAGATTTGACGCCGCTTTCTATTCCTCAACATGTTCAAAAAAGCAAAAACTTACAGGGCAATTAAAGGAGCGTTGATAGCCGTGTCAGCTGGATTAGGGGGTGGGCATGAAATTGTCACATTGTGTGTCAGGGGTGCTCTGTTAACAACTCGGCCCGGCTTTTGCCATGGAGCGGTGGAGGGGGCCCCGATGGAACGTGACACTGGGAGGAATACCGTCAAGTCTGTGCAAGGCCGGATTAGATTAGCACACTGGAACAGGTGGTCTTTTATTGGCTGCGTGATACTGTCAAGGATCCTCTGTAACTGGATGCAGCATGTGCACACGTGTGTACAAGCGTGCGTGCGCACACGCACACACACACACACACACACACACACAAACACACACACACACAGAACACTCAGGGTGAAGGTGGCACAAAGCTTTTGTGCTGGATACCAAAAGGAACCACAGCTTGCTCATGCCTGAGTCAATTGTAATGTGAGAATGCAGCACATGCAGTTTAATGCTGCAGTCCCTGTTACAAAGAATAGAGGAGAAAAAAAAAAGAAAAGAAGGCATGCTGGGGTTAATGTGCTTTGGGAAAAAAAAACAAAAAAAAAAAACACTGAGGCGTCTGTTGAGTGACAGAAAATCCAGGGATTGTCCAGCCATCTACCAGGCAACAGCTACGAAAAACAAAAGCTAACGGGTGGGGGGTGGGGGGGGCAGGGTGATGGTGGCGACAGTGAGGCAGTTTGCCAAACCATTCTTCACACCCACCAGTATATTTACTGTCATTTACGAGAAACATATTAACCATGAATAATACATGTGGTGATGTATGGCACAGGTTCGCGTCGGATAAATTATACAGTGGGGGCCGGACCACATACTGCCTGATATGCCCATATGGACAGTGAGGCATAAAAATGCAGGGAAACACCTCTGCCAAACTGATAATGGGTAATATACAGCCACTCTCTGAAATCTGGCTGAAGTTAATTTACTGAACTGGGCCAAAAACAGAGGGATCCAAATGCCACCTTGGCGATCCAAACAATGCATCTGACATATGGGGTTATCTCTGAGTAAGCAAGAGACAGATTTGAAATCGTGCTTGCAATTGTGTGCAGATTTCCCACAAAAATTAGTCATCCTGGGAATGCCAAAAATAAGAAATACCAGACAGCCGACCGGGGGTGTTCTTTCACTGGGAAAATTGTTGAAGTGTTTTGATGTGCGAGGAGTGTATTGGAGACTGATGAGGACGTCTATTGAAACTAGGTCACAAGGGGTGCCATTTTGTCAAAAGCCTGAATGAAAAGCATTGCAAGAAACATGAAGCACATTTCCAGTCAAGGAAGAAAAACTCTTTTCCATTTCTAGGACAACACAGACTCCTTCTGAATTTATGGCTATATAGTAATGAGACAGTTTAAACATTTTAGAAGAGCTAATGCGTAACGAGTGTCTCCTGACAAATAAGTAATAAAGTTGTGTGTTTAAAGTATACTTGAGCAAGTGAAGTGAAGTTGACCAACTTCTACTTTTTTTTACTTTTATATATACAATTTTGTTACTTCTGGAGATGAATTGGTCCACTTGTTTCAAGTACGCTTGTTGGTATACTTCACATACACTACCATTTACTATTTGAGTGGTACTTAAGTATTGTGGGCAACATGTCTGGCCTTGAAAAGTTGTGGATGCATGTTTTTTTTATTTTACCAGAGTTTATATAACTCAGAAAGTAAGAAAATAAGAAAAATTTTACTTCAATAGAGTAGTCCAAGGATACATTCAAAGACAAGTCAGAAGTGGTGTCACAAGTCCAGAAACATTGGATGGAATAAGACATAAAAACTCCAGAACTGTGTACACACATTTCTGTATTAATCCTTTTGTGTAACCGAGTATTCAAAGCAAGTCTTTTTATTTTACAATTATTCTCCTGGTAATTCAGTGAAGTTTTCAGATGATTCAGTTTTGTGGTTCTTACCTCCATACTCTGGATTAAATCATCGGACCAGAGGCCGCCTATTGAGTATGTGGTGACAAATCTGTGAAGGAGTCCAGATTTTACAACTCCAACTTTTTGCCAAACTTTCCATTATCCAATTAAACTTATGCAAAAGCTTTTAAAGGTACAGATAACAACGCCTCTAATTCAACCATTCAACTCCCTACACGAGCAGAATGAGATAAGACAGAAAGATCCTTCTTCTCCAGCTGCAGAAGTGCTTGTGGTTACACTATGATATAGGGAACTGAAAAGACAACAACAAGGCAGGCGTACAGAGTGTCTATTTAGGGCGAAGACTGCAGATGAAAATTCATGTCGGGTCCTTTGGAGGAAGCTGAGGTAGTGCCAGAACACAAGGGAAAGACGAAATTCAAATCCCACAGTACTCTATCAGACAGTGTAAAATGAGATTTGGCACTATATGTAACACAGAATGAGTTATGAGTTGGAGAATTATTATGGCTAGATTTTAATTGAACGTGTCCAAGAGCAGGGTTTTTTTTTTTTTTCCTTCTCACTACAGCAATGGAAAAGATGTAATATCTTGTACTGGAGTGGCTGGTGAATGGCACACTGAAGGTAGAGGAGGGCTGAACTGTACTTATTTTAGCTCCTCAGAGTTCACATGCTATAGTAACTTAAGTATTTGAATGTAGCAGAGAACGTTTCAGATTATGGAGGTGCAGACCAGACCGCAACTTTTCTCCTGATGTGCAAAAAGTATAAAATAAAAATATGCACACGATAAGAGCCTGAACAAGCTGGGGAAATGTTTGGCCTCTAGCTACACACAGAATCCAAAATGTGTGATTAATTGTTTATTGCCACATTATGAAGAATCATGGGCAAACATTTTTTTTTTTTTAAATTTACTGCATCAGCTCTTTTATCAGTGAGGGCTTCATAACCATACCCGGTGAACTTTCTGTGAATTCTTATGCCTAAATACAATGCAGGTGCCTGTTTGAGTTGACGATTAATAGCTGCAATTTACAGCAAATGGGCTTGTGCACAATATGTTTAGCAGGGCTAGATAAAATGGGTCCCTGGCCACTGATCTGGAGACAGATTAGGTTTTTAGTCAGCTATGATTAAGGCATGAATAGGGAATGGGAGATCAGACTTTGGACCTGGAGTGTTTAATGCTGCCCACCTGTTATAAATGAGCAGTTAAACGAGTCAAGCATTGGTGGTCTCAAGCCAATTCAAGGGCATAAGCTAGCTACACACACACACACACACACACACACACACACACACACACACACACACAGATATATACACACACACACACACTCTCTAACATCACTTCACTGCCTCTCTCTCTTCTAGCTACTGCAGTCCTTTTTGATTTCCACACACTCTCACTTGTGCGACTGTGTGCAAGGTGCCACTGTACACTTGGCAGGTCACTGGGCCAACAATGGGCTATGGTTTCCCACTGAATAAAATCCGAAAGAGAATCCAAAAAGGACTTTTATCACTGTGGGGAAATGAACAGATCTGCTCTGCTGCATGTACAGCCAGACTGACTGCGCTGAATGTGTAATTGCTAATAAACGACTCTTTAAAAGCAAGTTTTTTTTTGTTTTTTTTTTCCATCCAAAGACTCATCCTCGTCCAGGGTAATGAATCACAAATCTGCATGTTCTTCATAACCACCAGACCCAATGTTGCCGAAGGCAGCTTAACACTGTACATTTTAGTGTTTAAAAAGAGCATCTCTTACATCTGCTCCACGAAAGTCTGGGCTTCAAATTGGGTCAACAGACTGTTGCTGTGGTTTTTTTTTTTTTTCTTGTCAAGGAGCCTCTCCTTGTACCTGCAGGCTGAAAGTACTTAACACGTTCTCTGAAGTTTGACTTTCATGCACTCTGTAAAGAATCTGAAAAGGCTCGCTTTCTGTGCGAGTGCTCGCGTTCGCCACCGAGTGTTGTCCTCATTTATTTCTAAATGGGCTTATTGCATAACAGCCCATGGAGGGCCCTGTAATTTAAGTGGTACAACATGTGAGAGGTGTAGAACAAAGAACTGGGGCTAGCCATGGAGAGGGGCGACTGTGGTAACGCGGGCTAAAAGGTTAAAGCAGCAGGGGGAATTAATATGTCTTAATGACATTATAATGAATGGGAAAATATGGGACATCATTTATTAAACGGAGTCAAGTGTGTCAGGGAAGTGTGAGGACTCACAAATGCATTAATTATCTCGCCGTCTCTCTTCATGGACGGGGGAAGAAAGCATTGGTGGAGAGGTAATGACAGGCCCCCAAACGGACGTCATAAATTACCACAGGGGGGCTTCAAGACGACAAGGTCTCGTCTCACTCCTGCACTCACGCAGCAAGATGTCTTTACATGTGTCCAAACCGTCACTGGGAATTTGGACAGAAAATCAGAGTTGCCTTTTCTAACTCTCAGTCATTTCCAGACAAGAAAGGGGGGAAATGCCCTTTTTTCCTCCAAAGATTTGATATCATACTGGCAAGACATGACTTGTTATTTATCATACCTGTCACACTAGAAAAAAGAAAAGAGGAGACAAAAAAAAAAAAAAAAAAAAGAGATGCAAGCTTAAGGCCCGTTTCCACACTTTACTGTCTTGGGACCAAGGACGGGGGAGGGGGATAGGTTCAGGCTCTGCTCAAGAACAGTCATCCATAACCACCAGTCTGTTTCCAAGGTTTGTGATATTTAGGCCTGATTTGATCCAGGTAGCTGTTTTTATTTCCTCTGTTGAGTTTTCTGGGATCCAATGACAATTTATGGATTCCAGACGAGCTCTGACCCAAAACTTATAATGGCTCATTTGAGTTCTCAATAAGACAATGCTTTGTGGTACCTTTGCTTGTTATTACTGCCACATTGAACCAGTAGGAATACATCTTCCCTAATGTGCGTCAGTAATAAAGAAGCTCCATCTTGCTCCAGCGTAGTCAAAAATGACGAAATCCAGCACCAAGCACCTGTTCAAACTGCTCACACTGGTTCTGTACCGATACACTACAGCAAACAACTGCGCAGAAGCCTGATTTTCAGCTCTACAAATCAGTTAATTCCTCACACAATAAACCTGCCAATGTCATTTGAGGGAATGTTGACCAACCAAATGCACATCCAAGCTCAGTGAATCTACAGCTTGGTGGCCATATGTTACGGCAATACCAGCTACCCACAAACAAAGCCTGTAGCGGAGAGATTTTTTTTTTCTCTCTCTCTCTCTCTCTCTGTTTTTTCTTTCTAATCTCCTGGTGCTACTCGTCTGTCAGCATTTCAGTATCTTGCTCCTGTGGGTCAGCTGAGTCAGAGGTCGAATGCACGCAAGCTTGGCACAAACATAACAAAGGCTTGGTTTTCTTGGAAAAGTCAATGAGTCCAAGGTGATGGAGGATTTTCCAGGTAAAATATAATGCGAGATTGATGTAAAGATTATGCGACACGGCGGAAGAAAAGTTGATATGCTGTGTCTTTCCTTTTCAGACTTTTTCATTTACCGCAAGAGTGTGTGTCCAACAACTTTTACATCCAGATGAGCAGCTTTAAGTCATTTGTGTTTTGGTGTCTTGTGGATTTCAAAGATGAGCTTGGACCAGGTACAATAGTCTCAGAACAAGACTTAAATTCAGTGGTAGTGGTAGTCTGACATGTTGACAGGGAACAAGTCCTGGAATGCTTGTGTCACTCTAGAAACGGGTAAATGACACTGAAAATTGCAGCAATTATTGTCGACTTAAGGCCCGCCTGTGGGCCCTAGGAGAGTTAGAGGAGAAAATACAGACTCCGTCTTCAAAGGCAATTAGTCTTCATATTGTAGTGTGTCCATTCAGCGAGTGTTCTACCCACTCATGGGACTGCACATGTGGACATGGCTAATAGTCTCTGTTAATGAGCCAATCGTTCATTATCAATCTTCTGGGAGGCACAGTGTGAGAGCAGCATCCTGTTGACACATTTAGAGGAAATGGCCACCGCATGCCGTTCCCTACGTATGCACAGCACTGTGGTGCGATTGTCGCTGAAGGCTGCGAAAGAGCAGCTTGATTCCACGTGTCCTTGTGGAGACAGCTAAATTAGACAGATTTGCATACACACACACACACAAACACATACACACGCACACAGTTTGAATCCTAGCCTATTCTGGTGGGGGAATGCCCTTTTTGTCCCTGGCCACCTGGTCAAAACACTAACAGCTGACTTGTTGCTGAGCCCTGCAATGGTAATAAATCACTGCACACCCCTCCCAAACATACATACATACAGTAACACACACACACACACAAACACACACACCAGCCGGCACCATCAGCCTATTCCTGTACACCATGCAAGATATCATCTCTGTATGTTTTATGGCAGGATAGTTCACCATTTTTTCATCAGAGTGCAATCTCTGTTGTCTCTACAAGCTCTGTGCTCGGCCCTATCAGCACAGAGCTCATGGTGGATGTTGGGCCTTTCGACACAAGCAATCAATGTAAAGACCGCTCCCTACATTTACTCTTACTGCTACCACATTGTCTTTTTTTTTTTCCTGCTATGGCCAAAGTGTTTATTTTGCGGAGCCTCTCTTAACCTTTGGACAAACGTCACTTTTTGACTTTGACAAGTTTTTTTCATTCAATTTACTCAAATATTCAGCTTGTTCTTTTGCATCTTGGTTTTCCTCACACTGTCCCAGACGTGTGCTGGATGCAGCCGTTTCCACAAGCGACCTGCAGTAATCTGAGCTCTTAAAAGCCCTGTACATTCCTCCCTTACTCATTCATTCTCACTTTGTCTAGCATCTAGACAGACTCCATTTTAGCAGTAGTCCAGCATTCTCCATTGACCTTACAGTACTTGATTAAGGGCACTGGACCTCTGGCGCCACTCTGTTTCCTCCATGTTTAATTAAAAGGTGAAGAAAGTCCTCTGTCTTGCGATGATGGCTTGGGTACATGATTCTTTCCCTGCCAACCCAAAAACCCCTCTCTCATGGCTCCAGCCCAAGACTTGCGACTACACACATCCCTTCACTTAAGGCTGTTTTCCTAGGATTGAAAACTTTTCTTGACCTTTGGTGCTATCGCCAAGGAAACTGTCCATCTTTCAGTTTCCCTGTAATATGCTGAGCTCCACGGGATCAGATAATGCAAGGAGACTTCTTTTCTTTCCACTTTGTTTACTGACAGAATGTCTTCCTTGTCTGAGAAAGGAAAGGAAGAGATCATCACAGTCTATAACATAAGTCCCCTTGTCAAAGCCTGTTTAGAGTACATCCATGGAGGAGCCGTGCAGAGAGGAACACAGGGGTGCACTTAGTGTCATTGCCGCTGGGGAGGGGGGGCTGTCGAGCAGTGGAGCAGCAAGGAGGGGGCTGCTGTTTCATACGTCTATGGCAATTAACGCTGATGTGACACATTCAAAAAAGGTCCCCTGGGATTGACAAAGCCAACAAATTGACTTACCATTTGAGCACGGAGATGTAGGAGGAGAGAAAAAAAAGCGTGCGGCTTCATCTTGTCATAATGAATCTGGAACCTATTCCTGTTGGGAGCACTGCTGGTGTGATGATTGCAGTTTATTTCCTGTATATGCCATAAAGTACCACTGTGCTTACAGGGACATTGTGTAGCTTTTGATATGATGGGGGTGGGGGTGGGGGGTTGGGGGTGCCCTGAAGTAATGACTTTATCGTGTGGTTCTGGTAACTTACATGACAAACGAAACCGTTGCTTTGCTGCTTGCTATAAATGTCTCCTTAGGCCCCGGAGCAATGCGGGAAGAAAGACAGATGTTTCATTTCAAGCCATGTTTTCAAATTCTTACACACAGACACACACACACACACACACACACACAGTCTGCGTATCTGACAAACCTCTACTCAGTCCTGAATGATAAATGCATCTCATTTCATTTCCCAGTGCAGTACTGGAATCGCCCTCCAGCGCAGGGAGCAGGAACTTGGTGTCCATAAAGGTTCAGCCAGTGATTCAGGCTTTTAAGGAGTGTTCAAAGTGACAGGAGTCATTGGGTGGCCAATTTGTTTTCTCATGGGGGGCTGTGTTTGTGGCATTAGGCTTTCCTCAGGGAAACAAGGGCAATCAGCTGCAGCTTGTCGAGGACTATGAGAGCTCGAGACCTCTGACCCCTGCTGTGGAAGTCACTGGAGGTTTCCAGCAGAGGGCTACCATTGCCACAGAATACAACCTCACATCACACTGCCTGCTGTTACATTACACTGTTTATCACATGTTCTTTAACTACACACATTTTTGATTTGTGCCTGCACGCCGCAGGCACAAATTAAAAAAAGATGAAGTATCAAAAATGGCAGCATATTCATTCCAATAAAAGCTGCTTACCCCTCATCTACTACTGCATGAACAAGAGGACAATGATATCATTTAAAAACACTCCAAAGGTAGGGTTTTAGTAACAGCAAGAAAAGTGGTTGACGTACAATTAAGAATTCAACACCATTAATTACACTTTGTAATTGCACTTAATCACTACAAAAACTCCCAGGTTGAGTAATTCAAGTGTTAAGCTTGAGTGTGACAGAGGCGATGATTCTGTGGGGAGCCCTTACACGTGTAATGTTGGTCCACAGGAGCCCTCTGTGTGGCTAAAGGGGAGGGGTGGGATGTGTGTTTGGTGGCATTGAGGTGGCTGATGGGGCAGATGTCTTCTCTGGGCGGCCATGCATATCGCCCTGGCCCGGGGGATCTCTACCCGCTGCGCATCAGGAGCAATTAAACACAACTCATGCTGGAGTTCACTGACGCAAACAGGCCGTAAAAAGGATACTCACACGCAAGCAACCTTAAAGGACAGGACGGACTACAGCGCCACAGGCACAAGTTGTACCAAATCAAGTAAACGCACAGGAACAAAAATAATCCAACATTTTGTTGTGTAGAATAGTGAAGCACATCTACGGTAACAACTGTATTCAGCAGCTGACAGCAACGCATGCCTCTCCCTGCAGGCTCTGACCTAATCTGCTGCATTCTTTAGCAGCTCTGTTACCAATCCCACAGCTGCATACCTCCCTGCCCTAGAAATGTATATAAGCACAATAAAATACCTACAGCAGGTGCATATTCTGTATGGACACAGCAGGAAAGGAACAGGTAGTGCAAAGCCCACCGTGAGTGTGAGCAGTAAAAGCACCGGACAATCAAATTACCCCCGTCATTTGAAAATATTATACAGTGCATTAGCATTTAAGTAACTGTTATTAACTACAGCAGGCAAATAAGGGCAGTTTTCAGTGCACATGTAATCAGAAAATGCAAATTGGTCTCTCATTAACATGCAGTGGAACAGTTTTAAATCCAGGTTTATGTGCTTTGCTGCAGGGAGGACAGTGCTGCACTTTTGATTACTGAAACTGTGATTTGTGAAAGGGCAGGTGGCGTGGAAACCGACTGTTGACGGAGACGACACTACAAGAACATCCACTTTGCTTGATGGCAGTCCACACCTTAAGTATTTGGATGGTTATACATGTTTTGTTCTTCAGGCTCCGCGCTCCAGCACATTCAGTAATGGATACTACAAATAAAGTAATGGATACTACATTAAAGTGTCAAGTCTCTGCTTTAATTTGAGCAGATTTAGGCTACATCAATACAGAAAGAACTGTGTGGGGTATATAGCCCTTTTAACACGTACAGCCCAAATTGCAAGAGTTCAAAGTAATTGGACACTCGGCTCATATGTGACTCAGAGTTGATTGACGGGTGAGAGTTGCAATTTAGATTGAGGTGGAGTTGTCAGTCAGTATGAGGAGTGATGAGGTGACAATACAAGTGAAGAAGATGATAATGAGGCTGAAAAAGGAGGGGGTTTGACAAAATCAACAGTTGGATACTTTCGAAAAAGCAGGTGAGCAAAAGACCTGGTCGATCGAGGAGCATTAGTCTTGTGGATGAGCAGAAAATAAAACCAAAACCATTTCATGACTGCACAGCAGGTCCAGAATTGCCATGATCAAGTTCATGACCATAACCTCCGAGGATTCACCACAGGATGCAAACCGCTGCCAAGAACGACCGGGTGCAGTTCACAAAAAACATTCAAAAAGAGGAAAGGAAATGGTGGTTGTTCTGTTATGTTTTGCACATGCATGGCTCCAATTGAACTAGCGCACTACAATCTATTGATGATTTCATGGCTGATGGAAGCAACAGGTTGGCTGCAGAAGTATACAGGAGCCTATTCAGATTCAGCCAAATGCATCAGAACACAGTGGACGACAATTCATCATTCAGCAGGACAACAATCCTAAACATATGATCGAAGCAACCAAAGAGCTTTTCACGGAGAAGAGGTGGAAAATATCCTTGACTGGCTGAGTCACTCACCTGATCTCAGTCTGACTGAGCTGCATTCCACTTGCATAAGACCAGACTGAAGGGAAGATACAAAGGCTCTGGTGATGTCTACGGGCCAAAGACTTCAGGCAGTCATTGCCTGTATATGAATTTTCGCTAAATATTAAATATGAGGATTTTGTCTGACTTCATGTGTAGCTGTCTAATTATTTTTCAACCCCTAAACTTTGGGTGCTGTGTGTTAAAAGGGCTATATCTCCCACACACTTGTAGTAATGTAGTATTCATTATTTCTATTTCAAACTGTGTGCTGAGGCTCAGAGCCTGAGAACCAAAAAACGGACTAAATCCTTACAGTCTGGATTCTATGTGCAACTAAAAAACTGTTCGATCTCAAGTTTGATGGCTTCACAAGTCCCTACTCTTTCTTTACTCCTCTACCTCAATCTAAATAAAACTTTTTTTCTCTTTATTTTCTCTGTCGCTTTGGTTATCTTTAGAGGCCTTCCAAATTAATTCAACACAGTTATAACTAGATTCACTGGCGTGCGGGAATAACCGGCGTTCTACAGCTAAATCAACATCAGACACTCGGCTGGTCCTCTGGGGGCGCCGTGCAGTGCCTCACTGTTTCTCAGTCAAAGCAGTGTGCTTCGCCTCCAGCCCCCTGTGGAATATCTCTTAATGTAACTGGCATCTTCATTTTGGCTGTGCTCTGATGTTGCATGAAAAATCAAATCCTCTATTTTAACTCTGAAAAGTAACAAAGAGTGAGAGACCAACAGAGGAAAACGGTGTAAGCTGTTAATGCTATGTTAATCCCCGTCTAAAAACAGCTGAAGGTAATGCAGAGCTAGATAGCTCACAGAAGAGGTGAGTGAGAAAGAGGAAATGGGGCGGTAGGGGGGGGTGGGGGTGGGGGGGTTACAGGGTGTGCATAAAATAGAGGAAATGTCAGCAGAATGTCTTTCAACCAGTCAGAGGTATATTTTCTGGCATGGTTTTAAGCCTACTCAGACTTCATGCCTATTCATCCCCGTTAGCCCACACAGTCGCACAAAAAAACACTTTGGCATTTTGGTTGAGAAGTAAACAAATCTATTACCCTTGACAACTCAATACTACAAAATGTCTAAATATTGAATATGCAGTTCTGTGAATGCAATAGTAAGTCACACATTTTTAGCTCTCACTAGAATACAGTTGTGTCTGGTTACAGTGTTGAGAGGAAGGGAGTCAAGACTGATTCCATGTTCGAATTTCGTGTGCGCTCATACACTAATATTTTTGGTGGATTATGGAAGAAGTACTCAAAGGGAATATAGTATCAGGATTGGTTTCCAGAAGTTTAGTGCTGTCGATGGCAGCATGAGTGCAGCAGTTCCCAACTTGTGGGCTGTGAAGGTACTGCGAGTGGGCTGACAAATCATTTGCAAAACAGTACATGGACCACATCCCAAAAAACTGTGCGCTAAAAAAAAAAAAAAAAAAATCACATCCATGGCAAAAACCGGAATATCAAAATGCAACAGGAAGAGTTAAAAGGAAAGAGAGTCAAGAGACAGATGGTGAATCGACAAGTGATCTCCTCCCCGTCAAACAAAAAAAGAAAAATCCCTTCTTTTCAGTTCAATGCTGAATGTTCAATCGTTATCATTTCAATAAAAACAGAATGTATTATATGGCCTCTGCATTGTGATGAGTCGGATGAGGGACGCCAACATTTTTAAGATTTTCAAGTGGGCTGCGTTAGTGTTGCCATTATATTGTTCATACTAGAGCCTGAAGATTCCCTCAACACAGAAAAGTCAACACGCGCGGCACTATTGCGACATGAAGCAAATAAAGTGCTGTACACAAAAGCCATTTGTTCATTATTCATTTATGAAGTGGATAAACACACAAGGCCGTGACTTCAGGGCATGTTGACTTTCCTGACCATTGTCAGCTCGAAAATAAATTCTACAAAGAAAGACAGAGAGTGTGACACGGGAGCTACGCACACAGCAGGGGCTGAAAAATCAATCATCACCTCCAAGCAGCTGCTTTAAAAATAATGAAAACAGTGAACATGCAAGGTTTCTATTGGAGACACAGCCTTAAGGTGCACCTGTCTGACATGTATAGCTTTCTTCTCATGGGATAAGAACTCAAGGTTTTCACTCTCCTTTAAAAAAAAAAAAAAGAAAAAAGAAAAAAAAAGTGTCCTCCTTAGACACATTGATCGGAGTTTTTATTTTATTTTAATAGGCAATGAAACATTCTGACAAATTTCACCCCCGATGCAAACTGTAGACATTGCACCTCTACTACACTTGCATGCTCTTTGTATGGGGTATTGTACGTCTAAAACTAATTAAATCGAAATTCTACCTTTTCCAACCTGTTGACTGTTGAATTTCCCTTTAACTTTTCCAGCTTTTATTTAGATCCCATGCTGTTCATTATGGATAAGAGCCTTTGCAATCACAACGAAGTGTAACTGTAATGACCTAAAATGAAGTTTTTCATGCTTCTATTCTTCAGTTTATTTAGCATGTTGGGCTGTTAACAAGGTAAAGACACCGTTGTCTAATCATTCTATTCAACATGTCTCAAAGAAATACTTTTAGATATAGCTGATATTTTGTAAGTGAAGGTTTTGCACTAAAAGATATTGATAAACATTCCTCTCATACTACATTTCAGGGTAATACAGATTTTGTATTTAAATGACTATAAGAATTTAACTGTTTAATATGGTAGTTCAGGTTATTGGAAACAAGATCACTGCTTATTACTTTGCTAACGCCCTATTTATTAGACTCCAGTGAGTAAGTCGGTTAGAATGAATGTCTAAAATGTTCTCAGAGTTTAGGTCATGTTTATCATCCGCTAATGGGACAATAATTTGCTTCTGCCTCACAACGCTGGCTTGGAGGGAAAAAAACTTCATGCAAAAAATAATATTTGAAAAATAAAATCCCATCTCTGAGTCCCTATCTCATGTCTTACCACTGCTCGTAAAACAATGGAATAACATAGGTAGAAGAAAAATGAAAAAGGGACATTTTTTTTTATGAGTACATACTGAGCCAAGCAATAGTGCATGAATATTCATGCAAACTACAGCAAACTGTGAAAATGGCTTTGTTAGTGAAACCAAATCCCAGGCTCATGTTCGAGAAAAGAGTACACTCTCTGGAGGGGGCTTGGATCCAAGCCTGTTAAGATGGTTGCCACCAGTGGTGGTGAAAGATGCTAAAAAGGCTGGCATCAATATAACAGTATGGCTGAAATGTTGTTTACCTCTTTGGCAAACATCAGCCAGGCCCTGTGCTCAGGCATCAACAGTGGGTCAGTAAAAAGCCACCATGTTTGGTTGCTGCTAATTGAGGCACTGAAGTGATTAATTTAATGTCCCCAAGTGTGAATTTAAGTGTAAAGAAAACAGAGGCAAAGTTGAACATTTATACATTCTTCAGAGCAAGTCAGACTTTACAAGCCACAGGGGTATCATTTAGCAGAGAAAAAGGGGCAGACATCTCTGAGTAGATACCAATAAATGATTAAATCACTTCTAATTAGATCATGATAAAATTCTTGAGGACAGAATGCAGCGTTGCAAACAAGACAGAGAAAAAACTGCAGATGTCCAGATGTTCATAGCTGATCCAGACCTATCCAAAAACTGTAGACTGAAGGCTGGAACGGCTGCCAAGCCTGAGTTTCTCTGCAGTCAATTTATTTGCATTTTCTAGTTACTTTCTAGTTCCTGATTTGTTCCTTATTCACTGGTAACTCCTCAGCACTTGATGCATCTTAATGTAAAGTGTTAAGGACAAGTGTGAGAATGACAAAAGAATCCTAAAGCAGATTAATCCGGGAGGAATTGATTTGTTAAGCTTCTCTCGTTTCACAGGCGCATCAGTCGAACAGGATTTAAGCACGAGACGCTGAGATGCACACCTGCTCAGAGGCAGAGGGGGACCCTCCAACGCAGGCTCCGCCGGGAGTCTTCCGAAGCCAACTACCCATCAACTGGACCGGGTCACCATGTGGTAACCTGGCTCATGTATGTGCGCAGGTGTATGTTTATATACGTGATCTCTGTGCTCACGTGTGACTATGCATACCATGACTCCATGAATTACAGAAACTTTACATGTGGATTCATTGTCTATTGATGTCTGTTTTCATACTGTATGTATATGTGTGTGTGTGTGTGTGTGTGTGTGTGTGTGTGTGTGTGCCCATGTATACTTGTACAGTATATGTGCCAGCTGTCCAGTGCTGCCCTCAGGAAGAATGTGTAATGGGGATAAGCTCCTTCTCCTGGCTTCCAGCAGCTTTACTGCAGATCTGTTCCAGGTGTGTGTGTGTGCGTGTGTGCGTGTGCATGTGTTATGTGCATGTGTTATGTGCATGTGTGTGGCCTGTGTTGAACTAGAAAAAAAAAAAAATACAAATGCAGCAGAGCCAAGCCACCAGCTAGCTGCCCAACCGCTAACAACATCTCCATCTGAGAAAACAGCAGCAATAAGCCTGTGCTGACATAATTATGTCACACTGAGCCATTTCAAGTTGAAACACAATTGTCAAAGCTCTCCCACTGCTCAAGCACAGCCTTTACAAAGATAAGAAAACATGGCTGTGCTTCATCTCTCTACTACAACAAATTATTAGAAAAACTGTTATGATCAAAGTTGTTTGAAGGCTCAGTTTCTTATGTAGCATACAGAGTTAGACTCCAAAAAGGGAATAACTTGGTTTCATAGGTAATTTTCAATGAAATGAAAAGAATCTAAGAAAGGAGGATGTAAACTAGTATTCAAATCAAAAAGATAAATACATGAATTGAGCTTTGTTATGAAGCCTTAAAGCTCAGTTGTGCTGTTTGGCCAGAGGTAAAGGCAGGGAAGCGGATTATGGTTAACGATATTATAGAGCTGATGCAGCACGGTGGAGATAGAGTTTGGCGTGGAGGAGGGTCTGGTGGGATGGGGATGGTGCTAATACTGAGGTTTCTGACCTTGGATCACCCCCTGTAAACCCTCCATGCATGCATGGATACCTGTGAGCGTGTACACACACACACATACACTTTCCAACCCCGCTCACACACAGCCCTGAAGCTCTGCTCACGATAAGCCAATGAGGGAGAGGGACAAGGCAAGGCAGAGGAGTAGGAGGAGGAGGAGGAGGAGGATGTGGCACTGGCACTTGCAGGAGGCTGTTTACTTGCATTGTTAATTTCATTAGCCCTCCAGCAAACTCTTCAATATTTAACATTCTCGATTTAGCTCTTTCCTTTTTTCCCCTTTTATCTTTTAACAGGTTTGCCACCAAAGTCCAACAATTAAACAGAGTGGCCAAAGGTAATCTATCAGCACTCTGGTCTTACCACTTAATATAGTGGCACTCGATTTGCACTCAACTGAAGGAGGCCACACCATGTAAAAGCCACAATCCTTTTAAATGGGCAATCAATTTGGCAATGTGACTTTGTAGCCTGGTGTTTCTCAGTCCTGTTTGTATGAACCAGCAACACAGAGTAATAGTTAACACATGGGGGTAACACTGGAAAAGATGTGTATGACACCTGATCCATCACTGAGCAACAACACATAAAAAAATAAAAAAAACGGCAACTGATCAAACAAAAAGAAATCATTTCATGCCATTTGCATTTCTTCTAAAAGTATCCAAGTGTCCAGGGTCAATGCCACGGTGTTGGGTATAATCTAGTATGTGAATGTGAGCTGCAGTCAGTGTATTAGCATTAGCGGTCACATACATAGAGCGCGCTGAAGAGTGTGACAGCCTGCTAATGGCTCTGTCACAAAGGGACCGGAGTTTAGACACAGCTATAATCATGATCTCAATAAGCGTGCCACCCTACCAGCGCACCAGCTCAGTCGTGTCCCCTGATATCCATACTCTGACATCATATGCGAACAGCCCCATGAAATCTAACTGCGGCTCAAAAGATGGCTTTGCATACTGCCAACGTTTTCCAGTTGGGGAAGCAATAGTGTTACTACTTCGCACACTCCTGCCGTACTGTGTCAACTCATACACCCTGGGTGAATAATATCCCGGCCTCTCCTCTAATCCCCTCAGCACAGGATCGTATTGTAGGGGTCTTTCATACCGATGAGGCTGCAATTCACAAACTGTTCTTTTCATTGTGGGGCTGCTAGCAGCTCTCCCGTCCACCTCCCGTCTCAACAATCTCACCCCCCTTAGCTGATTTATTAAACTATTCACACACATAAAGTTCACTGGTAGGTGCGCTGGCAAGGCAAAGCGGTAAAATATTGCCACGATAGCACCAGAGACCTTTTCATTTACCATTCAAAACAAATCGGACTGCAGCGGGCAGAGAATAAATTCAGACTTGTAAGTAAATACATGTAATTGAAGCAGTGGACTGTTGAAAATGCATCAGGAGCAGGCTTTTTCTATTATGGGGATATTTATCTTCCTTCCTAAACAAAAAGGCCAAGGGAGAAGGCGAGCGGGCGGGTGGGGAACGTGTTTGTTTTCCTGCAGTACAGTACTGCGTGCAAGCTTGTTTGTGTGTCTGAGTGCGCAGGCATGTGAGTGTAATTGCTGCCTGTTGTCATTAAGCAAGCTGGAGAGATCGGAGGATGCACAACAACCTATGAAGGGCAAACCTGGGGATATTGTGCGTGACATTGGACGTCTGTGGGTAAGTAATGATCAGAGTAGCGTATGACAGCCCAGCCTTAGCGGCGACAATGGCACATTGTTCGCTGCGCTACGTCGCCCGCGTCCAACTCTTACCCACCTCTTCATTAGTAAGGAAGCCTCCATATTCACCCATAGAGTCAGGCATTAGCAGGAATGCTACCAGTGCTGCTTCTTCAGTGCTAACAGAGCCATTATATTTGCAGTAATTTACAGAATGCCTGCCTGGGTGTTTTCACACTTCATGAAATTTTTTCTTTTCCTCTTTTTTCGCTGAAGAGGCCAAACAGAGGGATTTGTTCTTCTTTCTCTCTCTGGGGTCATTTACTTATCCTCTGGCGCTCGAGCAGGTTCAAACCGGGGCCACATCACCTCAAATAAGAAGCGAAATAACCTTTAATTGAGGAATAATCCCCAAGAATTGGATCGGGGAGTGGTAGATAATGAGCAATTGTCTGGTAACTACATGAGACAATTTACTCGGAGCTGTGACATCAAGATGGCAGAAGCGGATGTGAGAGAGCAGAAGCAGATTAATGAAACCAAATACTACAGTATATAAATCCATACAGTGACCCTTTGGCACCTTAATGGATGGTATGTACGTGTCTTTCAAGGATGAGGCTGGTTTTAGTCCGTGTATTTGTTGTTGTTGTCAGCAAATCCCAGTAGCAAACCAAAAACCAATGCATTAGTCTGTCTCTTAGCACTGTCTGACATCCCTATCTGTGACACTCAGTCCCAAGCCCATTCATTCCTACTGAAAGCCTACACCTTTAAAAACAGGTCACAGATGTATACTTTCAGAGTACAACATTATATTTATTCAAAACTGTTGTATTTCAAAATAAAATAGTTATTATCAAATAATGCTGTCAACCTATTCTTATAAAAACAAAGTCTGCAGTGGTCATTTTCTCAAGACTATACAAATAGCACAGTAAAAAACGTACAATTCCTGCAGAGGTCAGCTTTGAGGCTGCTTGAAAACTTTCATGGTATTTATTGAATATACTGTATTACTGTAAATATAGATGATGTAGTCTAGAGTCTGACTTTACACTACAGTAAATCTTACATTTATACAATACCATAAGCAATCGTAAAATACACATTTCGTGCTTTAGTGAGTATAGCACCAGGGCTGCGGTCGAAAAGTCATAAAAAAAATCTCCTTTCCTGAGCACTTTTCTTCGACTTCAGTAGAAAATGTCGTGACGTCAAGGAAAGATGTGAAGGACCTTAAACCTGCTGAGAGAATACGACTGCACTTAGACTAGGCTTCTTTTTTTTTTTTTAAAGCAACTTTACTTATATCATATGGCAGATAGATATAGTGACAAACTCTATGCTGTAAGCCGACAATTCAAGTAGGGTTTCCTGTCCAAAACAGAATCGCACCTCCTAAAAGAGGACGCTTTCAATTTATACATGAGCACACATGTAACCATCAAATAGATATTGCTGATGATGATATTGTTAACTAAATATACTCAATATGCTTGTTCTTCAGGATGACTCCTAACTGTAATCGACTGAGGAAAGAATTCTATATTTATGGATTTGGAGCTCATGCAAGGATTTCCATACATTTTGGATAGGTGCTCTGTTTTTTCCACATTTATGAGGGTCTGCCCGAGTGAAACTACAGTGGCGCGTCGCTTTAAATGTTGCTTCTGCAAGGAATTGTGGGACGGCATTATCTCCTTTACTTTCATTGTATCCTATGCTGATGGAGATAAGAAAGGACGCATTGAAGCTCCTTCCCTCAGCATTTAGAGTCGAAGTCGACCAGCTCTTATCGTAGCTGCCACTTAGATACTTCTGGGTCATTTCACTCAGTTAGGAACCTTCATAAGCAGAAAAGGCCGGGAAAGCGTATGCGACTGATGAAAAATAAACAACAGCGCCCATGTTGATTATAATGTAATATGTCTTCTGATCCAACAGTGGCTGATAAATGTGTTTTTAATAACAGTGGAGGCCTATGGTAGAGAGGAATACACTTTATCAGGCTTTGGCTACACAGACAAGATACATTTATGGTTTTAGTCTTTTCATTTGTTGACAATATGAAAAATTCAGAACATTGTCAGCCTCATCCTTTAAAGTCAGAGATTGTGCTGTGTGTCTGTGGCATCGCCAGAACAAACCAGAGCATGCATTTTTTAACTTAGTCACTTTGTAAACATGTCAGCACTGCAGGTAGCACAGCCATAAATGTCACTCAAGAGGCAGTGTAATTTCATTTTGTTTGGAATAAATAAACCTTCGTCCCTCAAACTGATTACGTTCCCCTCAGAATCTTTTCGGCTTGACTCCCGCTTTGATGAAACAGTGCCCCGCTAAATGATGCTGTTGATTCATATCCGGTGGGTATCGCACCAAAAAAGGGGGAGAGAGGGAGAGAGAGAGAGGCAAAGGCTCAACGGTTGCTCGAATCAGCGGAGCCCCTGCTTCCATATAGCACTGCTAAGAAAATGGACAGACAACAGCAATTCTTGTTTTCGCTGTCATGAATAAGTTATATCAACCTCCAATGTATGAGGGAATATGAAAAACTAATTACCATATTTTCCATTAATGGGAACAGAAAAGTTTTGAGTGAAGTTCTCAAACTGCTGTAAATTCTGTAATTATGGGCCTTTTCTTGTTATTCTTGTTTGGTAAGACGGGAAACTCACAATGAACAATATTCACTGGATTTATAAGCACCCAGAGAACTCTGGTTGTAAGCTGATAAAGGAACGAGCTGAGCTGGTTTGGCGTTCTTGGGCTAAAGACAGATTTTTAACGGTAATAGGAAGCATTTATATGAACTCAAAGTCTGGCTTTGTGCTTGCTATTAGAAAAGTTAAGACAAACAATAAAAATGCCTGTTAGAACTTCTTTGGTTTGTAATTGCAGGCAGTAGCCCATATACAGTGGTATCAAACATCCCACAGCTGCAGGAGGAATAAACTGCAGCATCATGAACAAACATGATTGATTCATTGGGCCAATATTTTGAGTTGATGTAAACAATTTACATTTGAAACAGAGCCTTGCTTTGCTATAAAACACGTGACATTTCTCAGGGTAGCTTGTGATTTTCTATAACAAATCTGCCTCAGCGCTGAGGGTGTCGCACATAAGACAAAGACCAAAATGTACCACACGGCCAAGAAATACATGAGAACGAGTGCACACATGAACTTAACATGACTTCCCTTACTGAATGGTAAAAGTGGGTTTGCAGAGCTCTAGGAAGCTGGGGATTTTGTACACTAACCCCTGCATCGATCCAGATCAAGCACTGGCAGAAAGCAGTGGGCGTTGGGAGCAGAGCCCCTTTGATCAAACAGTGGTCATGACTTCTTCAAGAAGCAGCAATCTCCCACTGAAGTCTGGGAACAGTGTGGAAGTCCCATAAGGGATTATGTCTGAGTATGTCAATTATAGTATGTACGCAGAGCTACCCAAGGGTAGGATCTGCCAATCTCTGCAGCTTTCTGATCCCACCTTGGCTCAAAATATAAGGTTCTGTTGTGTCTCTGCCCAATAAAAATCTCAATACAAAAACAACAAAATGTTCACAGCAGACATTCATTACAATATACTGTTGTAATCTAACATTTCATCATGTCAGCCCCTTGGAGCTAAATTACCAGTACAGACTGCCAACTGCTTTTGTTTCATTTGAAACGATTTTAGTTTATTGTTTTAGAACATATACATGTACCACAGTCATAAGTCAGCATTTATAATGGGTTTTTAAGTTCTAACTAATGGATTTATTAATAACAAAACAATTAACTAATTCTTCACACATCAGTTTGAAGATAAAGATAGACTTGCTGGTGAGTCATTAATAGTCAGAGCATTAATAAATGCTCCTGACCTTCTCACTTTCTAATAAGACTGCACTTAGCGTTTTTAAGTGTTCAGTCATTTCTAAAGGGCAAAAAACAAATACTGCAGTTGCACATGTTCCTATAGTCATTAATAAATAGTCATGAGGGTTTAATAAAAGGTTTACAATTATTCATCAAGTCTGCAGTATATTTGTTGAATGTTTAATATATTTATAGCAGCCGAAACAGCAGCAGCAGTATCAGTATGAGTATCCTGCTGGAGGAGAATAAACACCAGCCATAGAGATTCACAACATGACACATCTTTGTAATAACAACTGATCGATGAAGTCAATCAGTAAATTTACCATTAATGAAGATAAAGTTACAACGTAAAGAGTTAAAAAAGTTGTACCCAACAAATAACGTATATATGTAATATAATATGTTAATATTTAAGGCAACACCTGTTTTTTTATATCAGTGTAATATTTTCCATAGTTGTGGAACTTTGTATAATTTAACATCAGTATAAAAACATAAGAGTTTTAACAACTGAATCAACTCTAAGACAATTTGCTCATGACCACTGTGTAATGTGGTTGACAGCTCTGGAAAAAGCTAGTAAGTGGACCTTTATTTTTTGTTTTAGAATGTACATATTCAATGAATTTTCAGGCACTTGACAAGTTTAACATTTATTCACTTTGAACACACAAGTTTTACATCTATTCATTTTGTCCAGTGACAGTCCAAGAGAGGAAGAACAAGCAGCAACAGAATAACTGTCACACTCAATTCTAAAACAAGTGCCATTAGGTTGCAAGTGCATGAAGTAAAAAGTGTTTGGGAAATGAGAAGGCTTTTAACTTCCGTAAAGCAAGTTCTATACCACATTACTAGTGTGAAAATATATTTCAATTTAAATAAAAAGATATTATGAGATAAACAAAGATGAAGCAGTCTGAATGCGTAATGCCATAAAAAGAAACCCTAACCCTGACCCTTAAAAAAGACTCATTTCACACCTAGCAGGTCTCTGTTCTCAGGCAAATAAGATCAGTGTCTCAATTCTTGAAATATGTCAAGTCACTGTACACTTGGAGCTGATCCAAGACCAGATTAAAAAACTAAAATGAAGATCTTTTTTTTTTTTTTCTCTCCCTGCTCTTCCAGAGTAAACACACTAATCCGCACTTTGCTGCCTCGTTACTTGGGCTCTTAATTAAAATGCAAGCACTTCTTCTTCAGGCGGTTACCAATACTTGATGCGCTGGATTACCGGCGGTGAAGTCGGACATAATTTGTTTTTAATAAAACATCGGAGGGATTAAGTCGATGGAGTTTGCTGAGATTTGGCTCCAAGGAACCGCGTGTCTTGTAAATGCTGAGCACAAACAAGCCAACAAATGCTTTGGCATCTTTAATAGGCATTTAATTGCTCTTAATATAGAACAAATGATTGTAATAACAGGGATTCCTTACATAAATGCAGCTACTGTAAACAGAGGGGAGGCGCATACTAATGGCAGACTTACCTGTATATTTGCATTTGTTTATCCTAATTTGGGGTGAAATGGTTGAGTATAACGCTGGGAAGAAGTAGTATTAATTTGTAGCCCTAATTAGGAGTTTTATGGGTTGCCACAGTAGAGAGCTCATAAAACGACAGCGTCATCACTAATTCAACGTGGCAGGCCTGCAGAACACCATCTGCTGCCCAAGAAACTGTTAATAAAGTCACAATTATCTTTTTGTAAGCACTTTATTGAGAATAAAATTTGCAAATTAATTAGCTGCGAGTCAAGTCCACGGGCAAGAGTAGAGAAGGAGGGAAAAGGCCAAATCACCAAAGGCTGAGGCAAAGTATTTGATTCAAGAACGTTTTGCAACCAAACACACCCATGGCGCTAATGATAATTTCGGGTTTCAGTGCTGATGATTTGAAACAAAGGCTTTGTTTCACTTTTTAATTGCGCTTCACATCCACTTACACGCATTTTGTAATGAGGCTACACATTTAACCATAGCCTCCCTCCTCTCATCACAACAAACAAAACCAAAAAAAGCAGTCTTCGCAGCCAGTAATTGCACAGTGTGTTAACAGCTGGCTATCAAAACCCAGCAGGAAAATACAATTCACCCTGTAAAGTTGAGGATCAAGCCTATTCATGATCAATACTGCCGGGCCAAGAAAGCACTTATCTGCTGTGTTTACATTGTTGTTAGTTTCTCATCAAGAACGCTTCCCTCATTACCGCCCTCCCCCCTCTGCCTCACCCGCGACTGCTTTTGCTGCCTTTCCAGGCTTTTGTCAACACCAGCACCGACAATAAATGGCCAGAATAGAGGCCAGATAATTTTGTTAATCCCCTTTGCCTAAGACCTTGAGGAGTTTAATTCATGGTGATTGTTTTGACTCCCCTCGCTGACGATCAATACAGCCTTATTCCAGCGCTTTTCGCTGGGCTCAGGAAACAGAAAGCCCTTGTCGCGCTGCTCTTCTTTATGAAGGGTGCACACAGACAAAACGCCGTATCCTTCAAAGTCATCAAATGTGCAGACAGATTGTTTACACACAGACACACACAAACCATAGTAGTCGCTTCTCTTCAAACTGGCCGGCTGCTCGTGAATTTACAGCTGCGAGTCACATTCTTCTGTACGTGCCTGTAACACACACGTCTCCCAGTTTCTTTTTTTCTTACTGTAATTGGCTGTAGAGGGGAAACAGTGGAGGCGGTGATGCTGGGGGTAAAAGGTGGGGGGCGGTTATTCCTTCCATCTAGGTTTCTGAAGCGCTTATCAGTGACCCCCTGCAGCTCAGTGCCCTCTAACCCTGTCATCAACACACACATGACCTCTTCATTTTAGCCAACAGACAGGCAATATGAGCAAATATCTCTGCAAGAATAAAAGACAAAGTTACAGACACACACACACACACACACACACACACACACACACACACACACACACACACACACACACACACGCACACGCACACTGTACAAGTCCCATCATGCTCCAGTTCCTTTCTTCAAAAAGGAAATGAAGACGGGAGAGGTTTAACCATAGTGGTGCTACAGTGTAAAATGGAAAAGTGGTGACTGAGGTTGCCAAATTAGCCACCGTGGCACCGTTTATTTCCCCTTTAAGGCAGTGGAGAGGACACCCTGGAGAGGGGGAGGCCAGCAAACACTTTAAACAGAAGCGAGGAAGCGGATGTGCAAGGTAATTGTTCTTGTTAGCATGATTTATGATTTATAAATTCTCCACTCATCCGGCATTCTCTTTGAACACAAAAAAAAGGGATAAAGAATTTCACTTTTTCAAACGTTTATAATGCTTAATTACCTGGGCCTGGCCGGCGGTTTATGTGTTGATGTGAAAACAGTGGGGCAATCAACCCCAAGTCTCCAGTGTTTTTTTAATGAAATGTGCACGGCTGCCTATGCATAACCAGATTTGCAGTAAGCAAGTGCACAAATTAAGCATGCCCATCGCTCTGACGGCAGTACCTCCTAAGTGGCATTTGGAAAATTACCTCATACATTTTATTTGCCGGCATGCTTTGTTCACAGAGTGGTAATTGACAGCGGTGTAATGAAATTGCAAGTAGAATCGCTGAATGTGTTTTTAAAGTCAATAACGCCAAATGTAATGCCCCGCTGAGCAAGAGTTTGGGAATACAATTATGATCAATTTGAGTGCTGAGGGCGGCCATTTTGAATCAGCCTCATACAGAGACAATGGGTGCCTCTCACTCGGCGAGCTCATAAAACAACTTCATCTGTATTTGTGCTTATGGGGAGATTGAGCACAGACAAAACAGATGCATGCTGTTTAACAGCCTAACCTCTTGGCAGTTTTAAAACCACTGAAGCTGCTGGATGGAACAAAACAAATTTCCCCCTTTTGATAGGATGCAGGTTCTCACAGTGTACAGTTTGAATTACTCTTTGGCCTGCTGTAAACGATGCGGCACTTCCCCCGTTGAACTTGTGTTTACCCATCAAAAATTAAAATTCGGTTACAGTATCTTTACAAGTGAAAACAGTCCATTCTTTCCTGAATCCCCTTTTCCATCTTGTGGCTCAGTGTTGAGTTTTTATACCACTCTCCAGCCCCTGTTCTTGTCCTTTGCCAAGAGAGTGTTTTTACAGCAGCCTTCTCTCCCCTTTTGCAAGGCAGAGATCCAGCTCCTCGAGTGTGTCACTTGCTACACTTCATGGCCCAGGCGCTGCATTCTGGCTGAACGGTCTGCAGGACACGCCAAACCATGCCGCTCCTTTTCTCTCCTCGTCCACCAGCTGCCTTTAAGTGACCACTGGCCGAGGAGGCACGTCTGATTTATCGACTTGAGGGGAGAAAACAAGTTGGGTTGGGCCTTGATCTGTTTCAGGGGTATGATTATAATGGGAACCTTGAGGAAGGAAGGGGATTGATAGGGATTATGAGTTTCCAAGCCTCTGTTCATCAAATGGACGTGTGAGCATCATCTCTGGGAGCAGAAAAACACAAGGCTGACCTCTGTTGTGTACCTTCATGAGAGAGAATTGCTTTGAATGGGGCTTTGGCTTAGAAATTGGAGACATTATGTTTCTTATCAAAGTATAATTATGCACATGCATAAGTATCACAAATCCTAATATCTAAATACCCTCATAAAAAGGAGATTACTTCTCTTTTTAGCTAACCATAATGTAATGAGGGCATATATAATAATAACTGCACATAATATGAGAAAGACATAAATGCTGACGACAACAATTGAAAAAGTAATGTAATAACATTAAATGAGGTTATGAGTCAATACCTGAAAGGATGAAAATTAATTAGTAACTGCTTTAAATTTGTAATCAAATACTCATGAGTTTAATGGGCTTCAATCTTTGTGATAGTGTGTCTATTAGTAGAAGACTAAAGTAGCATTAGTGCTGAGCAGTACAGTAACACGTTGAATGAGCTGTCTCATTTCATGTTATTTAATATGTTGGGGAGTGATAAGATAAAAATATTGTACTTCAAAATCTCCATCATAGAATATACTATTAACATCCCATATTAATGGGTAGCTGACAGATTTATTTTGACTGCATTAATACAACCTGTCAATCATCACTGAGATGTCATTTTTTTGGCTGGACTGCAACAGTGGGGCCAGCCCTATAATCGCGGATGTCTATGAGTGAGTGACAGACTGACTGACTGAGTGATCATAGTTCCACCATTGGTCAGCCAAATGCCACATGACCAAGTTTGAGTTTTCCAATTGGCAGTTGCTTTTTCAAAATGCAGTGACAAGCAGTTGGTGCTGCCAACTTGGTGCATTAGTCGCTAGATTAAGAGACTTTTTTCCAAACAAGACGAGGTATAAACCTAGACAGTAGTGGAAAAGGAAGGTTCCTAACTGAGTGAAATGCCCCGGAAGTATTTAAGTGGCAGCCATGATAAGAGCTGGTCGAAATCTCTAAATGCTGTGAAAAGAGCTTCAGTGCCTCCTATTTTATCTCTTTTAGCATAGGATACAATTGATCTTCCTTTACGAAATGAAAGGATATGATGCCGTCCCACAATTCCTTGTGGCAGCAACATTTAATTCTATGCAACACTGTAGTTTGTCCCCGGCAGACCCATGTAAATGTAGAAACAGAGCACCTATTTTATGCTATCCAAAACTTATAGAAATCCTTGCATGATTGGCTACTCAGGAGCTGCAGGGAAGACAAGTTGGGCTGAGCCAATTCACTGAGCCTCAACTCCATTACGGCAAATAAACTGTATTTATTACAATGTACCCTTATCGTTAAAGGAAGCTGAGGAATGACTTAACATAAGACCACCGAGCACAGAGAGAAAGAGAGAGCAGGAGAGTGGGAGGGTGAGAGAGAAGCCATCGGTAACCGCTAAGCTAAAGTAACTAGCAGATCTGAATGGCATGTAAACAACAGAATCAGCAGCAACCATAAATGAGACATTACGAGACAGAGACAAAATAACAAAGATATTCTGTCTCTTCTAACTTTCCCTCTGAGCAATCATTTTACAATACAGCTGAAATCACAACACAATCTTTGTCTTTAATTTACGTATTTGATGATTTTTTCAGATGACGTGGACCCTAACCCTATAGGAGGATCAGGATTTTGACAGCAGAGCAGCAGCTTAGAAATGGCATGGAAGCCTTAATGGGCCACATTTCAGTCAACTTGTTCTGTTGTCTGACAACAAATGAGAACAGCTTTTTCAGGAATTTAAGTATCAGAACACACTTGCATGTGAGCCCAGAGAGTAGGAGAGAAGCAAATAGATAAAGCGTGAAACCGGCTGCTATTAGGCAGAATGCAAATACGATGCAATGATGTCAGTTGTTTATAGTGGCTTTCAACTAGGTCCTCATTCTTGCACGTTGACCAAATGCAGTCCAGCAATATATTAGGTGTTGTCTTGTTTTATTATACACTGCATTGTTGTACTGCCTGAAGCATAATTGATATTATACCTCAATAAACTTAATTCACAAATTTCACTTCATTATCTACTGAAGAATATATACAAGCAGGAGAGACAATCATAACACTATGTGCATGCATTACATTATGAACAACTACCACGTTAAGGAGCAGCTATATACCCACAGTGTGTGCTTGGAAGCTGCTATCTGATAATGGTCTGCACTGACTCAAGTAAGGGGAGCATCAGTATCAGACTGGTCAGACAACATGATCAGATTGCACGCTTGTCGGATGGCTTGGGAGCAAGTGAATGGAGACAGCGCCATCGCGTTTTTCTCATTAGACGCTATCAGGTGGCATCGGCTGACAGAGCAGGCGATGGCTGCATAACCTCCAGACTCCGGGTGGCTGGGCTTCCCATCGGCGCCTAGGGTGAATCCTCTGACCTCATCACCATGGTCACCAGTGCTTTGTTTATCAGATGCCTTAGTTGTCCGTGGAGATGTAGCACGTGGATGTCATGTTCAGACGGTATCATTTCTTCCTTATCAGGATGGGTAATCTGGTGATAGTGTATTACACAACAACTACAAAATGCTGATGAGCTCAAATATGCATACAGGCATGCAGGGTAACTGTTCTGCGAAAGTGCCTCTTGAATCCCACAACTATGAGAGTAGTTTTCAAAACGGAGCACCCTGCACTGGCGATCACAGGACGGCCAAAAAATGCTGCACAGAATTATAAAACTCTAAATTATCTGGATCATTCAAGAAAAGAAAAAAAATCATTCAATATCCAACTTTTAAAGCCATTTCTTCTGGGTCTCATTTTCTGTTGTCTTAACTCAGAAATAACTGCTGTGGCCTGCTCTCTCAACGGCATAAGACAACATCATAAATCTGTTCCATGATCGTATTGAGACCGTTTGCTTACTTCAACATATGGTGTTCCCCTCTGTGATTGCGTCAGTATTTCAAAAGTGAAATAACAACATGTCCAATAAATGTGAAGCTGAAGAAAAGCCAGTCTGTATATGAACAGTTAGGTTGAAGTTTTCTTGGATACAATTGCATAAAGGGATCATTGCTATTTGATGGAGATATAAACCATCCATGCTGATGGTTCTGTGTGGCAGTAATAATGATTGTAAAGAAAACCAAACTGTTAATTAGATGTAAGAAAAGTATTGGACAAATTGCTAGATAAGCTAAATAACAAGTTAGGGCATCACCAAAGTTCACATGCACGGTCAAAGTCTGCACCAAATTGCATTGTAATCCATCCAACAGTTGTCATTTCATTCTGAACCACAAAAGTCAGCCCTCTGGTGGCTCTAGACGGAAAGTCAAGGGATCATCAAAGTTATTAGGATTCATACTGGGCAGCACAAATGTCTGTGTCCAGTTTAACGCCGATCTACTCGATAGTTGCTGAGATACTTCAGGCTGGACCAGTGAAAGAAACAAACCAAGGCTGCCAACCAATAAACTACCTCATATTTTTTACCTCATTACTGAATACAGTAGCATGTGTCTCTCCCTTGCAAATTTACAATGGAATCAAAAAAATCCTTCCCAGCTAAATTTAATTCAACTGGGATGAAAAGACCTTAGAGTAAAGTTTCACAGTTCAGCTACATCAATTCAAGCCTGCCAGAGTATCACTGTGTTCATGTTTGGAGCTAGTAAGATTGGACTGACATTAGCAGATATTGCTGTTGTGGCCATGTCAATAAGCCTTCAGCCTGTGAGGGGGAGCCACGGGAACCTTTCCATTCCCTGATCTAATTAGCTGCCGACTAAGCTAACTCAACCCGGGCAATCCCCCTGGCCGCTCGAGCCACCAACAGCAGCCAGCCGGGCAGAGGACAGAAGGTGGGCTGCCACCTAAACTTTGTACATTGATTACAGTTGATCCCTCTGGATTTTGTGATGGATTGTGCTTCCAGTCCACTCCCCTTTGAGACTCACATGCATATGGTAAACACATAAAGCCAGGCCTGACAGTTGTGCCATATAAGCGTGGGAGGCAAGCAGTTCAAAGGCTGAGTACAACGGTATTGGAGGCCAAACGGATCCATGGTGATCAGTGAATGATTCTGTTTTCACAGTAGAGGACTTCCAGTCTGATTGGCCAACACAGAGCAGAGCTGTGAGCATTTGGATGAAGACGTTAAAGATTTGAATCTGAATCTTCCTTGTAGAACAAGGTTGTTAAATCTCTGAAGTCGATTCAATATGCTGTTAAAATTGTGAGGGTGAGCTGCCAACAAGAGTTAGCATAATTCCAGCCGCCATTTATCCCGGTTTTAATCATTTCTCAGCCCGAGCTCCATCAAGCGTTTCTCAGTCTTTGTAAAACTTCACAAACACTGTATTTTTCAGTCCTTAGTGTCAGCAGTTAATTAGCGGTTAACACACACACAATCTGCCCAGAGACAGATGAGTGCACATCAAAGGGGCAGTCCGACAAGATGGCTACTTTGGTTCCCTTGTGTTTCTCCTCCAGCAGCAACACCCTGTCAAACTTGATGCTATGTAGAGGGCCCGTCTCGCTGGTCAGCTACTGTGCGAGCGAACCCACATCCGCACAGTTGAGTCTCAACGTCAACGTGCGGGTTAAGTGCGATAAGTGAAATGAGCATATGCCAGGGGGAAGATAATGACTAAAAATGACTTTCCATCTCCCTTACACAAAGACAGACAGGTACAGGGGCACAGCTGCTGTGGAAGATTAATGGTGCTGCCAGATGTAGGGACTCTGGAGAGGGTGACCAGCCCATGGTGCGCTTCACCACGGTGGAAGAGGACAAAGCAGCCATCACAGGAGCATGGGACAGACACAGGCAGGGGTGTTGATTCATCACTGAATGCAGACCATAAGATTATATGACAGCAATGAGCAAAAATTGCCAGAGATGACAAGCCGAAGGGATGTAGACAATCTAATAATGATGTTTTTGCTGGCAATGATACCTTAAAAGCTATGTTTAAATCTCTACAATACACGCAATAATCCTTAAATAATGAATCACCTTGCATTGATGACACCCTGCCAGCAATGCAAAACATATTAAAAAAGATTGACTTCAATTCCATATCTCATTTCACGAAAGCTGTCGCAGTCTGAATGTGAGGCAACTACCAAAGAGCACAGCATTGTTACAGCTGGCTTTAGCACAAGTGGAATTATTAGAGGCCAAGATATCAAGCGCATTTAGGAAAAGAGGGAGAAAATAGACAGTCATTCAGAAAAGCACAGCGCTGCCTCTCTTCCTCTATCAAGTCACCTCTGACTCACCTCCAGGTCACCTGAGCGAACGACATGCCATCACAGCACAGTGTCAATACTGCAATTTGTTTTTCTATTTCCTCTCTTATCAAGGTTAAACGGGACAAATCAATCATCTTAGCTGCTGCTGAAAAGGGAAAAAAGTAGCCCTCTTGTCAGAAAATAAGGATTATAAATAATACGGCAGTGGAAACCAAACACTTGCGATACAAATTTCTCAAAAAGGCAATTAACTCTGGAGAGGGGAGGGGAAGAAGAAGGGAAACCTGAAACAAATGCCTTTTGAAAGCCCTTCTGCCAAATCTCAGATGTGGGGACACCGGTTCCTTGTTCTCAGTACAGAGAGAGTTTCAATTACATGCAGTTTGCCCTTGGTTGGGCTATTTCAATATTTTATGTTGATACATTACCACTGCAACACGCCTTCATTCATTTTCATTCAGGAGAAGGAGCTTTGAGCAAAAATAGACTCTTTATCAGGCCGTGCTCGGTGTTATATTATTGTGTCTGTCTCGATAGAAAATAGATCATAGAGAAGACAGACTGCCTAATACATAAATGAGAAATGCACAATTACTTTTCACATGGATTCCTGTGGAGCCAAGAGTGGCATTGAGATTGCTCTCGCATAGCTCACGCAATATCAGTGACATGTCTTGTGAATGTTAGCATGTAATTGGTTCAACCAAACGCATGCAGTGATACACCAAGGATTTTTTTTTTTTTTTTTTTTGCGTTTTCGCATAATGCAGGGTTACTGACACAATGTGTGCCGCATAAACCGAATAATAGAAAAAGGCATTTACAGTCCACTGGGGACAAGTTTTAAATGGGCATGACATCATATGGTACACCAAGGTGTACCAAGGAAGTCGACACAAACCTGTGTGACATACGACTTCCTCAGACAATGTGACATTTTCATGCACAGGCCGCTAGACAAGCAATGACAGATATGTGAGTGTAGGCCTTTCGTGACCTTTACGGCACACTCCAAGACTCGCGCCGAGAATTCCAACTGTGACGTCGGCCTTGAATTGTCTGTGAGTAAAGGCCAGAGTGAGGGTTAATATGTCCCATATCTTTGCATGCAGGTTATATTGTCCAGACCCTCTGTTTCCCACCCAAGGTTTCATTAAGCTCCTTAGTGGGGAAGGCAGCGAGATTGATTGGCTGCTGGTATTTATTGGGCACTGATGGCCCAGGTGCAGTGGAACACAAGCATCAAGCTTTGTTTTTATATCTGCTTTATAGCACAGCTGTTTCTGCTGAGCTAACACTGCGCACATAATCACTGGGAAGACACTCAAATCATCATCAGAAGCTCCTGAAATGCAAATAAAATGAGAGAGGGAAAAGAAAAAGGAGAACAGGTCTGAAGCTGTTCCCGAATCACTAAAGACGTGGGGGAACGGTCCAGATGACGTCTCAGAGCAAAGTCTGGGGCGGCGTCCAAAAGTCACGGGTAAAGTGACGGGATCCTCCCGCGACTCTCGAAAGTTTGTGGCTCACAACAGCAATTGGCTCATTAAAAATATTACACGCCCTCCTCCCACGCCAACACCTTGCTCAGGAGCCATGCGTCCTCCAGAAACATTATTGGAGCACGCGGCAGGTCCACTGGAGTGCCACTCTAATCATTGTAATGCATCTCTGTTCTTTTAATTAAGGGATAATGTCCAATTTCATGACGTTTATGAGGTTATAACATCCATTAGCCTGCAACAGATGCTGTGGCTGAATAGCTAACTTGCCTCGAGCTGAGCCACACGGGTCCTCCTCCAGGCCAGCAAGCCACACTGTCCAGCAGTTAATGGTGAAAGACATTCACTCTTTCACTCTCTACTTCCCCTTCTCTTTTTTAGACACTAATTTCACATACTTTTGCCTCCTATTCTTTCTGTATCCATTCCCTCTTGCTGCCTCCGAGCAGAAATTGGAAGGAGATTTAAAGAGTATAGCTATTGAACTTTAAACAGCTTATAGCCATGGAACATAAAACTGGCATTTAAAATTTGTGATTGCAATTAAACGCAAGTTATTCGCAATGAGAATGTCAAAAGCAGTTCTAATCATTTTTATTGTGCCGCTTAATTATTGCATTGCACTTTTTCCTCACCCGAGCCAAATGCTTTCTGGGAGCATAATTTCAACCTTTAGCTCCTCTTCTCACGCTTATGCCAACAGCAAGATGAGCAGTCTGCTCGGCAGCCCCTCAATTCCAACAAAATGAGTCTGCCTGAACCTCTCCAACACTCCATATTTTTTGGGCCTACAGCCAGCCCTCCTCTCACTGGTGACCTCAATTTTCTTATAAATACCTTTCTTACCCATCCCAGTGAAGGGTGAAGGACACAGTCTACTCAAAGCATCAATTGAGATATTATTAGTCTGCTGTGGCACCAAACTATGAAATATTTATATCCATAGTGAGAATTAACAGTGGTCAAAAGCTAAATTGACAGCTGATGCCGTGGCAGCCGGAAACCAGCCACCATTTGAGGGATATATTGTGTTCCATGACAGGTTGTGTAATTGTGTTGACTTTTCATGTGTGCTCATTTTAGTCGAACCTGGAGGTTTTGGGGTAACTTTATAGGTCGACTCAGACAGCGCTCGGGGAGAATTCAACAACAAATTTTATCGAAAATCACAGTTACTTATTTGTCATGGGATGTCTACTAACAAATTAGTTTTATAAACCCGTCCCCCCCGATTGACGGTTGGGGGGGGCAAACCACCATCACTCCCCTGAGGCTCCGCTGCCAACCTCCTGTGATGGAGACGGACTGGAATTGGCAACGATGGTGCCAGGTCTCAGGTCCAAGGTTGGAGGACGGGGGAGTGAGATAGACGGCTGTCCCAGGGGCAGGGTGAGGGTCTGCTGGGCAGCTGTCCGGTAATTAGTCCCCTCCCTTGCGCTTGCCCCCTGGCATCTGTCGGAGCAGCGGCTAACAGCGCATGTGGCCCCCATCCAGCTCTCAGGACACAGTTCAGTTAGAACCATTAGGCTTTATTTAATCACATACACCTGCCGTTAAACACACACCTGGTCAAGTTGTGTGATAAATGTGACAATGTATGTTGATATAAATGATATAATACATGTAAGCTCGAGTGCGCTTGTACAACCTCTTTGGTCCCTCTAACAGTTTGACCAAGTTTCTAAATATAAGCCCTATGGCGTAAGGTCTTCCACTCTCAAACCTTCTTATTATGAATTGCTCCAGTGGGAGTTCAACATTGTTTGTGTCACGCTCTTCATGCCGAGCTGCAAAGTGCCTCCAATGCAACGCCCGAGTTCTCACCGAGCATTTCCTACCGCAACATTAAACTTTACGAAAAACTTTTCCCTGGAGTTCAGGTCTTTAGAAGGGCTTTTAAAAAGTCCTCAGAGTGAAAAGGCTGCTATGCATCATCAATAGCTCAATATGGATATGCTGTAAAACATGCTATAAGACAACAAAAGTGCTTTACTTTTACTGCACTTTGAGTGGCCCTGCCTCTGGCTTTCATAAAGCAGTTAGTGCTTACCACACTTGGTTGAGTAATAACCCTGTCTTAGGACAAACACAACTGTACCCTGAAGATATAACTCCAGAAATCCTGCACTGGTCAAGTCTCTATACGTCGCCCTCCCCCTTTTCTCCTGATTTCCTTCTCTTTGTGTTCTCCCTGTATTACCTACACTCTAGGTCAGAGTATCTTACATGGTCTTACTCATCTACCTGTATCGTCCGTCCCTGGCAGTATATCACGTTATCCTCTGCTATGTTGCCTGAAGCACTCTTTATCTAGTGTGCTCACACTCTATCCTTTTCCTCTTCCTACTTCTTTATTTTATGTCCACATGTAAATCCTGCTTCACTAGTCTGAATGCTTCTCTAGAAATTTAGTGTTCCACACTTTAGGTTTGGTTTGGAAATGTGAAGATTTCCAATAAACAGTCAGTTCTGACGGATTAATCAACCTGTCTATGTGAGGAGCTGCTTTTGGATGGGGCTCAAGTCTCTCTAGCATGCTCTACCGACCGTTCTTCTTACGGTGTCAGTCTCACCTCCCTCCATCCCTCCTTCTCCCACTGTGTCGTCTTCCACGGTGCATCAGCCGGCTTCAGTCGCACTTGGAGAGAGAGCCTAAGTGTCCTTGGGTGAAGGGGGTTCCCGAGGAGCTAATGGTTAGCGCAGTATGACTAATGGGGAAAAAGCGTGACAAAATAAGACAAATGGTTTGGACCAACTTCATTACCTAAGTGACAGCTTGACGGTCCTGCTGTATAATATGGTATTTTTCATCTGTGACTCATTTGGCAAAGGAAAATGACAGCGGGAGCAGGGACTAACTTTTTTATGACATCAAAGAGCTGCTGATTTTATACCTGCCTGAGCAGCAGAAGTAGTTGTGCAAGTTTGGAATTTTTAAAGGTGTTGTGTGCTTTGAAAAACAAGCACTGGGAATGCAGAGCGAATTTTGGATTTGGAGTAGAGATACAGTATTCTGATGCACTGGAGAATGCTAAGGTTTTCCAACATCAAACTACGAGGCAGATTGGCACCTACAGGCTAGCACTGGCATACTGTTTACTCACCAACCTCCTTTTTTGTATTATACATCTATGGACAAGTTCTCAGTGGAGACAGAAAGCACAATGGCACATGGAAACCTTTATAATGCATCAGCATTCAACAAAATAAGACTAAGAGACAAGGCAGGAGTCAAGAAACTTACTGTTATTCAAGCTAGCTACCCTATCAAAACTTATTCCTAATGATTGAAATGTTATCAACCGCAACCACAGAAAAAGACTCCTGCCACAAACTGACAATTACTGATAAAAACTATTTCTAAAGTCTTCAGCTTTTTATGATAAAACAAGCCAAGTTGGTGACAACTCAGTTCTCACTGGAGGTTTGCGCTAAATAAAACCTCATCTGCTCAATATCAGAGCGCTTAATTTTTCATGAAAGGAAAGGTCATACAGTCCACTGTAATCTCAAGTCTCAGTCCCTGTGTATCAGTGGCTGCCTGTCTTATGTTATAACATACATTATTCAGGAAATACTTGGGAGTTCTTCTAGAGGAATACTGTGGTTTGCCTCACTGTCTTCCTTTGAATTACAAAAATTCCACTACAATGTTGAAAAGGTGGCCTAAATAATTCAGGATTTGCTTTCCCTTTTTGAGTGGAACCCGAAAAGAAATCAAAACATCTGTTGTTTTCTGCGGAGTTACCAAGCAGTTGACAGGAAAGAGAAACAGATGTCAAAATAAAGAAGATCGGTTTAGAGTGTTTCAAAGTCTAATTTTGTTTCGCAAAATTTGCATAAAATCACTGAATGTGTTTGAGCTTTTGAAGTGTGGGTGGTGGACGGATGTTTTTACTTTATGATGGATTCCTCCAGACACTGAGGGTCAACGTCAGCTCATGCAGGGACATTTCCACTTCAATTTCCACCCAAGTTAATATGACATCTCTCCCAGACCTAAATTTTACTCTCTATACCTCAAACACACTGGCTATCTGCGTAATTTAAATTTGTTCGGCATTTCAGACGAATTAGAATATTTTACACCATCAATGTTGTATTAAATCAAACTCGGTTGAGTTACACAGAATATCTTTTTTCTCCTGGGTCTGCTGAATGTATTCTACCTTCAATGGTATATCTCCCAGACTCATTCCTGTGTAAACGCTGCTGGGCCTCGGCTTGCTGCACGCTGCGTTAAAGCCAAGGAGTCATTGCCTCTTCTAAGGGGAAGAATCCATCAAAACCACCAGGGAATAGCTAGGTAGAGCAGCTGTCTCCTAGTAAGGGAGGCGCAAAAAAAAAAAAAAAAAAAAAAAGTGGCAGAGTTGCAGATTATGTGTTATTGTTGAGCTTTCAGTCCTTACTTTCTCTCTCATCCCCTCCTGTTCCCAAACTCCAACTATACTTTGCTATTTTTGTCTGCAGTTCCATCTTTATCACTACAGGAAACAGCACTGGAGCTATTACAGAGCACCACTTTCAACTCAATTCCACTGAAAATAGCAGCTTAAGCTTTTCTTGAGAAAAGGTCAAAAATGTCAGAAAATGTTTTTTTTTTTTTTTTTTTAAATCAAGAAGAAAACAGAAAAATCAGCCAATGAATTTAAATGTGTAACATGCAGGTACACAGTTTCTGGGAAGATGCAACAGACGCTGCCCACTCATAAGTCATTACGAGGTAAAGGTGGTGACAGTTTTGGGTGTTAATAGTTAACTCTCAAAAGAACCCACTTGCCTTTCAGGCACAGCTCACAAAGCATTTCCTAAAGAAAGGAGAGCAAATAAGACTAGAGGAGCAGGCCACTATAGAGGAGGTGTAAAATGAATTATTCTGAGGTCGTCCTCCCCTGGACTAGACAAGGCAGACAAATCCAGCAGGTGTTCTGGACGCATCTGTCCATGCCACAGAAAGTGATTTTCTCTCTCCTTCGCTTGCTGTCTCCTTATATCCTTTTTATGTTCACAGCTACACGCTGACAGACATGCACAAAGATTTATGAATTAAAGGTTGAACTTAGCATCCCGCTTCCCACTCTGAGTCCATCCCTCTGTCGCCCTCCCTGCGGCTTCGGCTGAGTGAAGTCTGGACTTTTCAGACTCCTCAGAAAAGCAGATGGGTCACTGCCCACACGCCTATCTGCCTGCCCTCGCAGGCCAAAGCCTAGTGCAAGCTGGGAAAAAGAAACCTTTGAAAAGAGAAGCACTGAGGACTATGTACACAGTCTCAATGTGTAAACATCTTTTCAGAGGCCTTCCCTGAAATGATGAAGGCACTCAGCTGGGACCAGAGAAGAAGAGACAGGAGGTTCAACAAGATAGCCCAAGATTTCTATTATCACATCCAAGGAAAGGCTCGGCATAAAATAAAAGTCAACTTCAACGGTAAAGTATAAAATGCTCTGCGAACATGTGATGCATTTGTTTGAAGGTCCCAAAACATTCCAAACAAAAATGAAAGAATGGCCAAGAAGAGGAAGAAGAAGAAGAAGAAGAAGAAGAAGGGAGGGAGTGGTGATAAAGCGGTTGTTTCATCTCCGCATCCCTGTGGGAAAATCAGGCAGGAATTGCTTTTAAAAAGCGAAGCAGCACATGATTGTGTTTCTCAGTAACTCGTTGTAATACACTGCTCACTTTATGAAAGCAGTAAGTTGTCATTTCAAAAGGCACAACTAAGAACAGTGAGCATGACCTCAAAAATATCTTTGATTTCTGAAAATTACCATCTGGTTTCATAAAACACAGGCATGTAAAAAATGTTGCACGCTCACTCTATACACAGACCACCTTTACAATCTCGCATGAGGCAGAGGTTCCTCGTGCCACATTGATTCACACATTCATGACTCTGTTCTGCATGAGAACTTTTAGCCATTATCATTTTCCTGACTTGTCCCACATTAGATAATTGCCACAGATAGGCTAAATTCTCCCCTTCTGCCTATTTCAGCCCGGCCTTCTCTTCCGCATGGCTGCCCAGACCTACATTTCCTGCATACTTGCTGTGGATCGCTGTATTTTATGAACTTAAGATAGGCTGCTACTGCCACACTACATGGGAGTAATAAATACATGTAAACAAAGGCTTTAGCATGAAGTGCATTATTAGTGTTTAATAAGGTACATGTGGTTTGCTGTCTAAGGACACATCAGCAGTGGTGGAAAATGCCCCTGACTGGAAGAAAAAAAACTCAATTACAGCCGAAACCCCAGCTTTCAGAATCTTACTTAAAGCTGCATTATTCAATATTTTTATATTCACAAATGACAACATGTAATGTGAAATGTGTTGCTCGCAGTGACAGACCTTGAGAGAATTACCACCCCTCACTTCTACAGAGAGTTTAAGTGTCTTTTAACTCACTGTTTTCACATTGTTTTTGGTTTTACACGTCACAGTGGTTTTGATTCAGTCTCACTGTGCTCATCAGCATCGTTTCCAGCGGCAGACAGCTGTTTTCAGTGGGAAAAAGCCCTCAATTTCCACTGCATGCCACCTGCACGGTGCCAAACCACAGACAGACAAAGCTCACAGCAAGAAGGAGAACACTGTGGAGCATTTAGCCACTGAAGACCCAGAAACTTCCCTCAGTAGTCGGAGAGAACGACAGAGAATTTTGATGGTCACGTACATGACTCCAGATGTTGTGGCTACTTCATCTGTAAAAAAAAGCCAGTTTGTTAACATGCATCAACTTTAAAAGGTGATGATATGTCAGTGTTGTCTTTACAACTTTCTATGGTGCGCCAAAGTGGCCAAAAAACCAACAGCAACAAAATCTTTATTAAAATAATTTAATAATAAATATAATAAAAATAGCCCTTTAAAGACTGCTTACTACTGATTATCACTACTTATACACTGATGTGTATTATGTGACATTTTAATGTTGTATGTAAACCATATGTTATGTATGTAAAATCTTAGTCTACCAAGTCACTGTGACCATGCAGTATTTCTTTTACATAAAAGTTAAAAACGAGTAACTGGAATTCAATGTGAATTTGAGTAAATGTATTTTCTTAATTTCCACAAGTGCACATCAAGAGTGCATCAAATATCAATACTGAGGGTAAATTACATTTCTTTTCTTTTTTTCCCCCACCACCACAATTAAGAGCAAGTCTTTAATGGAAAACTTGGAAGTGAAACGCATCAACATTAATAATTAAGAAGCAAAAGACGAAAGCATAACAGTGAGATGGAGTGATCAAGAAGCTATTTGCGGGTTTTTTTTTTTTTTCGTTTTTTGTTTTTTTGTTATTGGCTGGGTTAAAAAGGTCTTCAGCACAGGCAAACCTCATCTGCGTTGTGTGAGTTCCCGCACTGAAGTGCTTTTTAATCATTATCCCCCAGTGAAGCAGCTGAACACGCTTCCTTCCGACTCCGCCTACCCTTCAGTATACCCTGATGACCCAGCATCATGGTGGACTGAAGGGCTGAGACAAGAGGATTCGTGAGGGGAACACTACATTTATCATTAATGATATTCAGTTATCTATGCCACCATCTCCACACAACTGTCCTCTTTTTTTTTTTTTTTTTTTTGAAGAGCAAAAACAAACCACAATGAATTCTCTTAGAGCGTACTGTACGTCTACAGTCACTTAGATTCAGCTCAGCACACAAAAACAAACACTACACACAGACACATTTCATACCAGGGGAATACAAATTAACCTGAGATGCCATCAGCAATTAAGCCTAATTTCAATAACGTTCAACATTTCATATTCGTGTGTGCTTTCCCATTAGCGTAATCAAGCGACAACAAATGGTTCCCTGCATGATAATGGCAAGCTGCCTCCTCTGTGCGCGGAGAAATTAAGGAAAACATACAAGTGCTGATCAAATTTGGCCCATCAGGAGAAAGAACTGGGATGATGGTTACACACCTTTAAGAGGACGAGTCTCTCCCTCACACTGATCTAATAGAAGACCAAAGAGGTATCCCGAAACGCGCAGATTCAGCTAACCTTGAACCTCGCCAAACCCCAGGATCAATCGCTATTCAGAAACGCACCACTGTTAATGATGTTAATTCACTGATGAAGTGACGTTGCTGTTAAAAGTTGCTTCACATTAATATTCAGTGGTACTCTTGGTAGGATCGAGCAAGGCAGGCGTAATTAGAGTTGATGGGCTCCATAAGCATTAATATTGTAGTGCATCAGCAACATGGGCCTCTTGCAGTGGCCTCTAGAGCTTTCAATTCCCACCTGGGACATCTCACTTTTTTTAACAGTGTTTCTTAGATTATTCAAGAGGACGACCGCTGATTATTACCATAAAAAGGACAAACATGTAACCATTAGCCCTTTTTACGAGATTTACCGGGTTTACGCTGCATAACTACTGTACAAACTGATGAGCTGGCAGAACTGGAGCATTTCCTTCTGATGGAAGCATATGTAAACACAAATCAAGCACGAGATATGAATGCAAAAATAGCCCCTCTGCTTGGTGCTCGTCCGCACCCAGAGCACCAGCTCGTTCCCAGGTATTGATGTCAATTACCGAGACGTCCATTAGCTCTGGAGTATTCTGAGAGGAGTCAATTTTGGTCATGTCATGCAGTTCAGTTTCACATTGAGGAATGACCCTGGGAACCAGCTGTGTTCAGCCAGCACTAGGACTAATGGCCCTAATGCATGATACAATAAACATGTGCCTTTATAAACCAGCCGGAACCTCTTACTGTGGCAGCGGGCTCTCAAATGACACACACTCAACATTAAGTCTGGCCCATAAGCGTGTGTAGCATAGTGTGATTACATTAGCAAAGTGTTCTACACTGTGCAGTATGGCTCAATGAGGTGATGCTGGGATAGTAATTACTGCCATTCCACTTTGTGCTTGTGTTGTACAATGAGGGGGAAACAGCTGGTTCTGAGGTCAAGACCTTCAGTCTTTGTGGATTCACACATGCATAGAAAATCTCAAATATTTCCCTTGCAACTACAGTGTGGTGCGATACTCTCCAATGACAGCACTTGCAGAACCCTTACACATAAATATATACTGTGCCACAATCTGCTTTTAGCTACACTACAGAGATAAAAACCGAGCTCTGACCTATCTCTTGAGGCATGATATATTGACAGAGTGTATCTCCAGCCAGGTGCACACACGGGGGAAACTGATACACTGTCATAAAGTATTTCAACCAAACTGCAATCACGCCTCTCTGCCAAATCTGTGTTATCATGAGACAAATCAGAATCAAAGGCTTTTTTGAGGTTATTATGATGCGGGATGGAGCAGGGCTGATATTATCAACCTCAAAGCATGGTCAGTATTTATGCACATGGTGTACAGCGGGGGTGATTGAGTAAAGCTGAAATACGAGATGCTAGCTTGAAGGACAAAATGCCTGCTGGAGTTCTGGGGAGTGGTAGCGGTGAGTGCATGTGTGTGTGTGTGTGTGTGTGTGTGTGTGTGTGTGTGTGTGTGTGTGTGCATGTGTTGGTGGGTGGGTGGGTGTCTGCATGGGTGTGTAAATGAAGAGGTAATCTCAGGAGTGAATGCCTGGCAAAGAGTGAAGAGATGACCTCTCCAAGGAGGAAATCGAGGAGAAGAGGGAAAGGACTATAAAAACGAGAACATGATCAAGTAAAGGAGGAGGACGAAATAAGGTAAAAGCTATCAGAAAGAAGAGAGGTCAAGAGGACAGCAGAGCGGAGGGTAGGAAGAGGAGTAGGATGGGATTGGTCTGTGATGAGGACAGTCCGACTCAGAGCTCTGATTAGAGACTTTAAAAAAATCTGCAAAGACTGAAAGACAGACTTCAAGTTGCCCACATTCCTTTGCCTTTGTTCTCACCTACAGCAGAGGACTTCCGACTCATAAATCCCAGTGGAGAGCGAATCTTTTGGCCCCGTCAGGATGGATGGCCGTTTGACTTTGCCACCCTTCTGTTTGGCGTCTGCCACTGCATACAAGTTTCTGGCTTTTTAGCTATGCGTGGCTCTAGGCATGGCAATGTTGGTCAGGCAGTTCACCACATGAGTCCAGACTGAAATGTCCCACCAACTACTGGATGGGATGCCATGATATTTCATACAGTTATCCGTGGTGCCAGGAGAATCCCACTGACTTTGGTTACTTTTCCTCTTGCACCACCATGAGATTTACATTTGTGGCATTGAGTAAAATGTCTCCAATTTTATTGGATAGACTGCCATGAGCTTCGGTGCAGACATGTCTACTGAACTGAACTGAAATAACTTTAGTTTGCATTAAATGACAATTAGCCAAACTAGAAAATTTGCTAAACATGCTAAACTCAGATGTGTTAGACACAGTGGTGCGTTGAGCTAAAGTACAGCCGACCAGAGCTGCTGGAAAGGATTTAGACGCTTAACCTTGTTAAATTAGGTCGGACCGGATGGATTATCGCTTTTTAAATTTGGTCCAAAAAACAGAGACAGAGAGACAACGACTTGTAGCTGTGTGAGTAAATTTTCTCCCTCTTACAGAGAGCTGGCTGCAGGGTGTATCTGTGTGAGTTATGGACAGGCTGAAGTTGAACTACAGTATAGGTCCAGCAGGAGTGAGTAAAAACCGAGTGGACAGAGAAACACTCTGGCAAGGTAACGTGAATATTTAGTGCAAACATAACAGTGGGATAGACACAGATTTCAGTTATGATGAGGCACCACTTCAGAAAAATAAACACAGGTAAGTATCATTTTTATTAAGTACCATCAGTTAAACAAATGTCAACGAATATTTCTAGACAGAGCTAAAAACAAATGATGTAACTCTCTGTACGCAAATGTACAGTATAAGGATTCACATAACCACCAGTGAAATGGAAAACATGCAAAGCCTTAGAATATGTGTGTGTCTCCAACAGTTTGCATCAGGAACAATATTGTGCAGTGTTATGCATAATTGTGATGCATAGCGGCATGCATAATCAGGCCTTTTTTCTTTTTTTTTTTCTTCATGTGTCTGCCGTGACCCGGTTAGTGCACTCAATTTCACATAAACACAGAAATCCTGCTCCTTGGCATATTCCAAAATGTTTGTTGTGGCTAAGAGGAGCCACAACAGCCTTCTAATGTCTCCCAGCAGGGTCTCATGCATGTCCACATGCTGCCTTTACTAACTGAATTCAAATGTTGCCACTAGGGCCATTTGTTGAAAAAAAAAAAAAAGACTACTGTACACAGCCTCATGAATAGAACATTTTCCTGATCCAGCCAGGTGAACTGTGGTGACGCGACAACCACTATAAAAAGATGACTGTAAACACGGCATGCCTCACGAACACGCAGTCTATCCATACGCTGAACATGCAAACCAGTAGAGTGAGCGAAGCAGAAGTACGCAGGCAGTAAGAGAAACGGAGCAGAAGGATTTATTTGGTATGCCAATCCATTAATGATGAACACTGACCGAACAGCAGAAAAATAAAAACAACTGCGGGGGGTGGGGGATCACTGCATTTCAGCAAGTGCTCAAAGCATCGTCTGTAATCACAGAGTGCCCCCCTCCTCCCCTTCCTATCTAGGAACCTGAATACGAATGCATTAGGCAAAAGGAGTCACAGAGAGGATTATGAATAAGAAAGTACCGCTGTTGATTATGCATTTTCGGTGCGCGGATACAATTTACAGCTATCAGGTCCTGTGATGATTGAATGCCGTCTGTTGCCCCCTGGTAGTTGAATGGGGAAGGAAATGAAGAGTGGCGTGCACGGAGGGAAGACGGAGCTTTCATAGGAGGAGAAACTGTACACCAGACTATCATTTCTGGTCCTGTTTTCCTTCCACCATGATCCATCAGTCAAGCAACTGACAATTCCCTCATGAGTAGATTACACAGTGGCCCAGCTTTGCTGAATGCATAATATTTATAGTACCATTAGGGTCTGTGCATTAGATTATGTGCTGTAGCTCCACAGAGGGAATCACAGTGGAACTGTCTTGTGTATTACTTGATTATCATGAAATGAGAATCAAGCCTCGAGAATGAACAAAAGTCTATGTCAAGGAAGTCTGGAGAAAACAGAGCGCACAAAGTTTCCATTTCAAAGGCGCCAACTGAGAAGCTGCCATGACAACATAAACAGAGCTTTACGTGATACCTGTTGTGGGAGAGCCGCAGAAGGGAGGGGAGGAGAAGCAGAAAGATTCAGAACATTAAAAGGCAGGGTATAATGCATGTACACATCACGCTTTAGCTCTTATCTGTTCCAAACAACACATCTGTTCAAAACAACAGCATATGAAAACGCACCATTTGAAGAATGCAATCAGAGATGGTTAGGTTCCCGTGTCAGCGAGGCACCCCTTCATCTCGGAAAAACAGAATCCTTCTTCCGTGTGGCGGGAGGCGGGTGGTGGTGGCAGCTGCGATTTCGCGAGGCCCTGCCTCAACAGCACGCCCATGCTTTGTGGAGTTCACAATTATTGGCGCCCATGTGTGACAATATGATGTTTGTTGAGAGCTGCTACAAGTGTCTCCAATAATAAGTTGGCATGCGGCAGAGAGTGATGCTGCTTGAGTAAACAGACAAAGTTATCTCTGATGAAATACCAAACGCACAGCAGGAGGTAGCTCACAAGCAAACCCAAACCATCTGAGATCCTCTGTTTGATGTAAATTACTTTTTGGACAATTTGAATTTCATACATGCATGCTTACTGCAACTGAAACTGTTAGTTTCAGTTCCAGACAACCCTAAGACATAAACAACATTAATGCCACAGTTTGGTCAGTACATCAACACTTCACAAGAGTTTTCATCATTTGAAGATCGTACAATGTTGTGGCTAACAGCTCAAATATAAGTGAACTGATGAGCCCAACATGACTTCAAACAGGACTGCTGCAGCAAAATAAGGGGACCTCAAGTCAGGTAACTCACCTCAATCACAGGCCATGACGGCCATGAGTTATGGAAAAACATAAAGTCTCTATCTGAAAAGCCCAGATTCAGTCTATAAAACAGTGTCTAGTCTGCATCACAGATCAGTGTTTGGGATGTAGCAGAATAACAAAACTGATGTTTGTGTAATACATCTGCTTAAACTCAAACCTGCATCACATAAGTCAATCGTTTGACTTAAAAATGTGCATTTTATGTTTCTCAACTGAACTAAAACTGTGTTTACAACAATCACTGATATAAAAAAAAAACAAAAAAAAAACATGACAGCATCACAAACCAATAAACCATAATTAGCTGTTGTGTCATGTTAGTCCATTAATAATAACCCTGACCTGAAAACTCTAAACACAGCTTTGGGACAGCAATTGAAACACGTCTTCGACATCATGTCGTGTACTGCAGATGTAGATTCACTCATACTGTCTGCGGACACTGGAAACAAATGCAATATTGTTTGTAACTGTGGCCCTATGAAATGCCATAAATTGATACTGTGCAGATAAAATATGATTATATGAAAATTACAACGAATTAGTTTACATACTTGAACAAAGTATTTCAGATTTTTTTTGTGTGCGAGTTGATGGAGTCTGTGCTTTGGGTGGATTTGTTTTCAGATTATTTCAGTCTTTTATTAAATTATTTTCTCTTAAATCCTAAGCAGGAAGAGGCATTTGTTTTGTTCATTAGATCATGTGGTGGACACTTTCATAAAAGGCGATTAACTCAAACTGAAGTCCTAATTAAACAGGCTGAAAAATACTTACAATAACAGAGTTTGTTAAGATGAAGCTTTATACTACCAACTGAGACAATATTGCAGTAATGACATTAATACTCGATGTTGTCATATCAACACTAATACTTATTAATCATATCTACTTTGGTCTTGTTTTAAACGTCACATCGAACAGCTTTCCTCTTTGGCTCATCACTAATCAGTTTGTATTGGAAAGTAGATTTATGTTTTGATCAATTAATTTACCAAATGATTAAACCTTTTGATCTTATGTTGGAAAAAAACTGCCCGTCTCTGGTAACTGTGATATTTGGGTGGTGGTGAGCAGCCACCTCATGCCATAATGATCATAACCAATTACAAATCCTCCAATCACTCTGAAGATAATGCGGCAAAGTTGGTGCTCGCCGCTGCCCAGGATAGCTGAAGACAAATTTCACGCTAGGTTAATGCTGGCCAATTGTATGCCACTTTCAATTAAGTTCATTTTCTCCTCATAAAAGCTCACAATTGAGATATTTTGACGAATTTTAAAGCTAACCATGCAGTGACTTTCATATCTTGATTCAAACTGGGCTGTGACAGGAGAGGTTAGTCCACCCCGAAACCCTCCACACCACGATGATTGAAATCAAATTAGCTATTTGCTTACATGCTTACACTTGCAGATTGCATGTTTAGCATTCAATCAATATATGGTGTTGTGGCACAATAACTTTTTGAAATGCAATTAGGTTCATGGCACAGGGAGATGTATGTAAAGTGTTTCAGCATGAATAGACTTGATTCAGGTTGTCCAGAGCAATTATCTGCTGAGGGGAAAGTGGCAAACAGAGTGGCAATTTGGCTCCAGCTCGAACACACTGTACTGTTATGATTACCTTTAAAGTCCCCATTGATTTCCTGATGACATTATGACTTGTAATTTTCACAAGCAATCTCCAGGAGAAGAAGCTTGCTGTCCATTTGAAAGTCATGATTTCAGTTCTCTCCCTCACCCTGGGTATATGGTATTCTTTTTCCTGTTCTCTCATCCTTTACTCTCCCCTCCCCTCCCCTCCGTCCTCCCACTCCCCCATGCACACATACACAAACAGATGGGAATTTCTTAGAAATTAAAATCCCATTTTTGGCTCCAGTTCAATCCCTTTCTCTTTTTTTTTCTCCCCCAAAGCTTCTGGCACAGAAATGGGCAATTCATGACAGCAAAGCTGAGTGAGCACACTAGTGCACACATTTACCCTTGGCAATTTCTTCTAACAAGATGAGGTGTTTTTCGTCTCATGTTTGATGTGATACAGGTGTGGACGTTAGCTTTCTAAGCCCAGACAAGTGCACTGTAATATCCCTCTAGACTAAATACTCTGGCATGGCCATCCTCTGGAAAACAGTAAGAGGAAGTGATGAAGAGGAGGGGAAAAAAAGGGCAGTCACTTCACAGTCAAGGTAATGCATGTGAGTATTTACTTTGCCACTTTTCCAAAAGCGTTCTGCTTATCTTGTGTTAAATAGACAGCCTTGTTCATGACACGCAAGACATGAGAAAGGGTTGGGTGATAACCTCCATCTCTCGTCCCTTTCCTTATAATCAAAGTCACTTGCCACTGCCAGTGTTGCACTTGCAGCGCGATTCGCTTCTCGATAGCCCACCATCCCTCTAGCAATTACAGTTCTGACAGCTCCACTAAGACACGCTTCCCCGCTATAATTACCCATGGCTTATATATCCAGGATGGGTATGTAAGTGTGTGTGCGCAAGTGTGCCGGGCCAAAGGGGTTTGGACTTGTAATAATGATCATTGGGGAACGTGGTCGTCAAACAGGGTGGCATGTTTGTGCTAAATAGAAAGGAGATCCCCATTATGTTCCCTTCACTTCTGCTAGGAGTCTGCTTACCATGTTATTATAAAGTGCTGGTTAGCAGCATGTTCTAATATAGAGAATTTGGTGGTGGGGAGTCTGTCTTTTACTCAAACTCTGGCAAATCTTGCTTGTTCAGAATAAAATTTGGCGGGTCCTCAGTCGCAAAAAGAAAGCCGATGGATGTGGCGCCTTTTTGATGAAGACAGAAAGCTTGACTGCGCTGATGAGGGTCAAGCTTTTGCTGCAGCGCAGGAAATAAAATTCCTAAAAAACTGCCTCTTGTGATTGAAATATATGATGAGATAAAGAAGACAGACCGCTTCTGGGTAAATAGGTGAGGTCCTTCTTCCTTTCCCCGCCTGCGACCCCATCTGATGAGATCACAGTCTGGGCTGATGAGTCCGTCAGTCCCCCTTAGCAAAAAGTATGATTGGTGCAAATTCACTCAAGTCATTTGCAACAGCTACCCGAGTGTTTTCTTCTGCGGGTCGTGTAATCTACAGCTGATGTAAGTACGTGTCTTGATTAACATTCATCTAATCTTGGCATAAATGTAAATAACTTGTTAGTAATACATAAACACAACTGTATACATTCAACAATGACAGCTTTGCTAGCAAACTTAAGTCAGCTAGACGATGCAAATATATTCAGACATTTCATTTCACAGTGGAAGAGCATCAAAAAGCTAGTCACAGCTAGTCCACCCCCCCCCACACACACACTCCTACTCACCCCCCTACCCCTACCCCTCCCCCAAGTACAACATTATGACTGTGTTTCCCGGGGAATATAAGTATCAAAGAAGGCTGTCCATTTGCAATGTGTATTACCCTCGAGATCCATAATAAGATTTATCTTTACACCATCTCATTTCGTCACTTCAGTGTGTGACCATTCGACGGATTGCCTTGAATCTTGAGCATCGTTTCCCTCTGCAGTGTTAATTTTGCTACATTAAAGAACACAGAGTGAAGATACTGCTCTGACAAATTGTTCTTTTGTTATTCTCAAAGCTCGATGGCAACTGGAGGTTCATATTTACATTTGC